>NW_024582091.1:43745186-43804249 GCF_017639235.1 Corvus kubaryi
GCATCCTCTATCGCAGTTTTCCCGAGGTGTCTCCTGCCCCAGGATCGAATTCCCTATCCCGGCTTTCCCGAGGTGCCTCCTGCCCCCTGGCGGCAGAGGCGCCGCCGGCCCCGCCGCCCCCAGACACCCGCGTCTCTGTGCTTGAATAAAAGTGTCAGCGTAGGAGCAATCTCAGGTCTCAAGGGGAGTTTAAGTGAAAAAAGTTTTCCAGCTTTGTATCTGATATTGCACAAATACGATCTTTTCCAAGACACATCTTCTCTTGATTTATCAGATGTGAATACAAAAGTCAGAATAAACACAAGCATGCTGCTCTGCAAGAATTAATAAATCTTTCCAGTTCTTGAATAAACAGAAGTTTATCTTAAAAGAAAGCAAAGTAAAACGCCAGTGAAACCCTCTGGCCCCTCAAGCATAAGTACACACTGTACCTTGGGTTTTCTTGAAGGGGTGGTTCAAGTAACAGCAACCCTAGGAAAAAATGTTCACACACTGCGCCAAGCTCCCATTCCTGCAGGAATAGTTCCAGTGTTAGCCAGGCAATTGCTATCACTTTGTAACATCACACATGAAGATGGTCAGTTTCATAAGCCCTTGGAAAAGGGCTTATGAACAAAATCAAAATCAATAAGGAGGTCAAGGATGACACAGTTCTTTATTTGATGCTTTCCTTTCTTACATTTTGGAAATGCGAATGAGAGGATGAGGCAAAGGAGGAAAAGTTGCAGCAACAAGTACATAGAACTTAGTTGTTAGAAGGCCCTCATTATTCTGTGGGCATGGTCTAAGTGAGCCTGAGCCTTTAGAGAACTTTGGGGTAAAATCCCTTCCACCTGGGATTTGGCCATTTCCTTCACTAGAAGCAGAATTTCACCCAGTGCAACTCCAGGACAATAGAGAGACCTTTGCACAACCTAAGTGCAGGAAACTGGAGTTAGCAAGCACACCTTTATGACTGTATGGCAACCATAAGCACTGCATGCACAGAAGGAAGACTCTTTACTACTCTTTTATTTCTGAGATTTTAGGTCATCTCAGGCTGATGGAGTCACACAAGTTGTCCCTTGCAGGAATGAGAAAGCGTTAGTCACACCTCTGCAGGCCAAACTGTTGCTCTGGTACTTCCACAAGGCTTTTGAAGCAGGCTCCACAGAACATCAGTTGCAGAGAGTCAGCTTATTTCATCTATGCCAGCCCCAGAGGAGTCTCCAAAGTAAACTGAGTTCAACTAAGGGCTACTGACAAGAGCTGGTCAGAAAAATTGCTTTCTTATAAATTCACATAATGGCAGCTTTTGAGCACACATGAGGAAATTGAAGTTTGATCTGGAAACACTGATGGAGGGGTTGTTGTGGGTTATACAAAGTACATCCCATGCCTATCCTTTTTTATGGGTTGAATGACTACCCTGTTTAGGTGATGTTAATTAGGTGGCTGTGATGCCTGAAGAGAGATTAAGTAGAACTGGGGCACTCCAACATGGAGGAAAGTAAGCATAAGACGCTGTTGAAGGACAACACCCATGAATTACAAAATAATTGGATTTACAACAGGTATTCAGTCTGTGGACATTTTTTTTCTGAATTGTTTTTGATCTGAAAGGTAAACGGGCTAGAAAAAAATAGCCAGGTAAAATGGATAAAGGAAGGGTACCCCATCCCTGAGGGGACTCTGCAGAGCAGAGGGATGCCCTTGGCACTGTGTGTCCCACTCACCTCCCCTCAACCCAAATGCACTCTTAGCAACCAGCCTGCAGATTCCCGCTGGCATATTTCAAAACCTGTGAGAGGCCAGCCATACCTGTCTGGGCTGGAGCTGATCCCTGACCTTCACTCAGTGCTACTTGGTTTTCTCTGATAGCTGGGTGAATGATTGCTAGCTAGTAAATTATTTACTCCATGTAAAGCACCGCCTGCTAGAGAGGCATATCCCTTGTTACACTGCAGAGAAAAAAAATTTCTATAGATCCACAAAGATTATGAAATTAATTTATTATTAGCATAATAAATAAATAAAGGTAAGGGTAGTGGTGGTCAAAGAAGCTTATGCTTCCTTTTAACATGGCCAAAGATAAAATTGGGGAAAGTGTCCTTATGTTCATAACTACAGAACACATTGCTGTGTTCACGGCAGAAGATAGCGTATGTTTGGCAGAGCAGCTTGATCCAGAATGCCCAGCTACATTCAGGCAGGTTTGGTGTTTAGTAAAGCAAACCTCCTGTTTGTTTTGTTATGTATTAGGGCATCTTTTCCTCATAATCAAAGCACTGCATGTTTTTCATGTGTGGATCATTGCAGCCCCACAGAGCTGACTCCTACCATCTGGTCCCTGGGAAGATGTGGGTTATAGAGCCCAGAGGTGAGAAAAGCTGCATATGTTGCTGGAGCTGCCTGTCTTGCTGCAGGAGGCACTGGTTCATTAGTTTGCTAGATCTCTTCGCTTATAGATCCAAGTATCATTGGGACTGAAGGCAGGTAACTTCATTGGCTGTGTTATAGGCCCTCATACAGAATGGAATCTTTGGTGTATTATCTTTTAAGTTCAGCTGGATTTCCTAGTTGTTAAAAAGCCAGGTATTTAAAAAGAAAGGAGAAGATGGCATTTCTGTCTTCATGGGGTCACTGGGAGCAGCAGGATAGGCCACACAAGCCACTAATGCCCTCAGAGCGTCTCATCATGCCACTGCAGGCCCTGGACACTGAGGCACTCCAGGTGTAGGACAGCCTTGGGAAACCAAGTAATGCAATTACTAAAAATCAGAGCCAGCTCTATACTGTCTGAACTGAGGGAACTCTAACTTTTGACCTTATAATGAAGACAGAACTTTCCTGCGTGGTGCATTTCTACTCTTTTTCTTGAAAAATGGATGAAATTTAACCTCACTTCCCTTCCAACAGCTCTCAATTTCTGTGCTGAAGAAATTACTTTCTGCATCACCTTCTGAGGTGACCTGAGTGCTGACAGTGAGACTACCGGAAAATCACTGCTCGGCACTGCACAAATGAAGTTCTTCTGTAGTGACAAAAAGAGGATCATAGTGCCCAGTTCTGCCATTACTTCTCCCCTATGCAAAACCAGTATACTGATGACATAGGCTTGCAAGTAGTTCTGGAAAATTTTATTTACAACTCTATTATGAATTTGGAATGAAATCTGAACAGTGGGAATGAACATCAGAAGGATGTTGAGAGGGCTGGTGAAACTCCACGTGATTTCTGGTACCCTGCCTGAAGTTTTTGCAACTTGCCTGTGGTGATATCGTCTTATTGTTCTGATTTTAGCATCACAATCTATTCCTTAATATTTACCAGCAATCAGTACTCAGATGAGGTTGACCATCCCTCCTCACAGAACACCTCCCATGAATATCATTTGAGGAATTGACACTGGGCACTGTTTGATTATATGTGACATAGCTGTGACAAAATCCCATTTGATGCAGTCCAATAGGAACTCATATGCTCCCATCCTCCATGAAACATGTGTAATCCCCTTACCCACTATTGTTTTCAGCCTTTCAGATCTCAGAGATTTATCTTCCTGATGTCCTCTTTGCTGAGGCCTAGAAGCTGCTCCAAGACTCAATCAAACATGTGTGAGTTGTGTGCCCAAAACACACGCACTTCTAGTCCTGTCATGGGCACGTGTCTGCTCATACAATGAGTTTGCTTTGGTGCTGGGCGATGGGATGACACAATGGGATATGTGGAGATCTTAGTGAGGAGAAGTGCTTCTCCTATGACCAAAATTTTGGGTGTCCATTCATGCCATGTGATGGGGAAGCATTCATTTTGGTCATCTTGCATCTTGGAGTGCATTTCCAGACATGGAATGGGAAAAGATCAGGGCAGATGGATTCTGAGTACCACTGCTGGGCTTTGTCCAGTGCCCAGCACAGCCTGCTTGGAAGCCAGAGCACAATTGCAAGCAAACACTCATTAGATAGCCATTAGGAAACATGCATTTGTTTAATGCTAAGCATGATGTGAGGCAAATGATGGTTTCCTTGTTAATAAAGTCATATTCCCATCCTCATATGACACCTTTCTTTAAGGTGTCTCTTTTCTTGTCAACTGCAAAGAAACTTTTTGCAAGCTTTTGGTACTTGTAGTGGCTAACACCATCAGTATTATCAATGTTGGGCAATGCTGCTCGGAGTATCCAGTGATCAGAGAGGACGATGATGATCTCCAGCCCCCATGAGGAAGGCAGGGCTCGTGGAACCCCGAGAACCGCGAGGTTTTTTGCGTTTTTGCGGTGTCTGGGCCACGACGGCGGAGCGGGTGCGGGTGCGGGTGCGGGAGGGTGGCGTACAGCGAGAGGAGAAGTGCGAGGGTGAGCCCGGGCGGGCCGAGCGAGGCGCCGGGGCCGAGCGGGGCTGAGGGGGGCCGGGCCGAGCGGAGCGGGCTGGGCCCCGCTCCCTCCGCCGCTCTCCGCCAGCCCCACCGGTCGGGGCGGCCGGCGGCGGCAGGCTTACTCAGAGGAATGTGGGTGGGACTCCCTCCTCCCCGGCGCCTTAAAACCCCGCTCGGACCGGCACACTCGCAGTCTCCCGTCCCGGCGGAGCGTCCCCGCCGCACCACACCCGCGACGCCCGGGCTCGCTGGGCGCGCCGCCGGCCGGGCACAATGGTGGTGTGCGGCCTCGCCTGCTGGAGGTGCAGGTGGCTCCTGCCCCTGCTGCTGGGCCTGGCCATCATCATGGGCATCATCGCCCTGGCGGGCCGGGGCTGGCTGGAATCCGAGTCGGAGCCCTACGTGCAGCAAGCGTCGCTGTGGGAGAGCTGCACGCGGGGCGAGGAGGACCTCAACTGGAACTGCGAATCCCTCATGGACTACGGTGAGTGAGAAGCCCTCCGAGGGACCCGGGGCAGTGGGTGCCAAGACCATTGACCTCCCCTAACTCCGTTGTGGAGTAGCTGCTTCCTGGGATGGAGTTTCCGTCCAGAACCAGTATCCATGCTCTTTCGGGACTTAAACCAGCAATGAAACACGGGACTAGACTGCTCCAGAGGGATCTTTTTTAATCAGTACAACACTGAGAAGCCGGGGTGTTGATATTTTGGGTTTTTTCTAAAGTTATCGTACAACCAAAGTAAGATAGCAACTGGCTCCAAGTCCGTGTATTTGCTTCCCCTCAACTCTCGTCGGGCTGCCGTCGCACAGCCTTACCTGGCACCAGGCAGCTCCCTCCCTGTGCCGCTCGCCTCCCTGGTCGGATGGCAAGTGTGGAAACCTTCTTGCAGGGTGTCCTATGCAGAACCACACCTAGACAGTAGTAAAATGGTATTTCCCCGACCCTTCGCAGGGAGAGAGCACCTTAATTTAGCCCTCCTGGCCAAGGGAGTGCAGCTGTTAAAATGCCTCCTGATCTGCAGCTTAAAATAGTCTGATGTGGGTTTGCAGGCAGAAAAAAAAAATGCTCTCTCCTTTGTAGCTTTCTGTTGCACTGGGGCCTAAATCAGGGATAAGTGTGCGTCTGTTTTAACTTGCTTAGCTGCTTCTGTATCTGGCATCGCCACTGTAATATTCTTACTGCACACTCTCAGTTTCTAGATCTTTTGGGGGACTTTGTTTTATTGCTAGAACACGTGGGTCTGATTACATCTGCTTTTCCCTCAAACAAAATATTTCTGGACAAGTAAGCAGACCCGCCTTAAGATCCTGGATGAGGGTTCTTTAGGGACTGGGGGGCTGGAAGGGTGTGTTTCAACTGGGAGAGCTGGGACTGTTTCCCTGCGCAGGTCCCTTGCTGCCTGTGCACAGCAGACTCACTTCCAGAAGCTTTTCATTGCAACACTCATGCACAAACTAAATCCTGAATATATTGCAAGAGAAGTGGCTTCGTTTCTCAGCCGGGTGATGACTTTGGGCTTTACTGCAGGTGGAAGAATTCTGGCTAGTGAGGTGAAAATATCCATCTCCCCCATTAGACAGAGAAGAAAAGCTAGTGCAGGGTTGCTGCAACTTGCATTGCACAGGGAAAAAGTGCTAATATAGTACAGCTGCTGGAATTTGTTTTCTCCTGTAGTGACACTGCTTCACACGTCCCTGAGTACTGATGGGTGTGTGCTTTGCGTCAGCCCTCAGCATTGTGGGGCAGAAGTAATTTTCTGTGGCTTTTTTTCTAGTTAACAGACTGACAGAGAAGAACAGTATCTTTGACTTCAGTTGTTTAAGCCAAGGCTTAAACAAAGCAAAACTTACTTAAATCCTTGGCTTATTTTTACGAATTTGCCTGTTTTCAAATTTTCATAACATCAATGCCACTGTCTACTCAAATAGTATTTACATCTAGAGACAGGATGTAACACATGAGTTCAGGTTTGATTTGTTTTGTTTCCTTTTCTTCTATGCTAATGCAATTAGTGTCAAAATAGGTGAGGGCATTTACAAAGGAAAAAATGCCTAGCAGGCATTTATAGCACTGCTGCAGGAAAATAAAGGTTAACTAATTGAGATGCATAACTTCTGTTTTGCATAAAATAATTGCTGTGCACTAACCATCCTGCACCTCTCCTGATGAAATGAAGACTTCAGAGTGGGTCTTCATTAAAAGAATGTTCCATTAGACAAATTCTTAATTGAGCTGTGGCATGTGTACTAGGAAGAGGAAGAAAAAAAGCAGACGAGTCACTTATTTTAAATGAGGGGAAGGGGCAGGAAAAGACAAACAAAGATTTGCAAATAGGAGTGTCTCCTAAACTGCATAGCTCCTTAATGCACATTTGCAAATGCCACATGAGAGGGAAGAAGTGAAAGGGAAAACGAAGAGTAGGGTGTCATGTGGTAGGGAAGCAGGGAGGGGATTTTGTTTAGAGCTCTGTACTGGTTTGTGTCTTGGAAGTGCCCTGGCTGGCAGCGTCTGTGTATTATCAAAATGTTGCAATGCAGAAGTGCTGTACTGCACAAGAATATGACTCAAGATGACTTGGTGTAGACCATTGCAGGATTTAACTGTTGACTGTGTGTTTAAAACATATCAGTAAGCCATCAGCTATGCCAAGGATTATTTGCAGTGTGTTACTGGAGAGGATGATTGTCTTTATAGTGATGAGGTTGTAAGTTTAGGAGCAATATTTATGGGTGGCTGTGGCCTCCTGGTTCTGAATGACTGGTCCCAGTGACTGTGCTTTGAATTAACACTGTAAAAGATGGGCGTGTATGTGTGCAGTAAAGGTAACCCCATTAGGTTAACTCTTTCTTCTATTCTTAAGCCAGTTGTTATTCATTAAGTACACACCAGCCAACAAAGGAAAAGGGAAGCATTCTTCTGGATCCTTAGTAAGTGCCAAAAGAAAAAAAAAAAAAAAGGAATCAAAAAAGGTGGAACCTAGAAGTAGGAGCCCAACCTTTGTGAATCATGTTTCACTGCAGCTGTGCCACTGTGCGTGTGTCCCTAGAGGCATGGACTTTGATACCACAGATTATTGGTGAAATTGAGTGCATGTGGAGACTTCACTGAGGGGCCAGGTAAATAAAGGAGGAATGCTAAGTGTATGCTTACCTTTTCAATACACCTCTTCTCAGGCACACTTTTGCCTGATTTACAATGCCGGGATGCATTCAGTACAAACATTGTTTATAGTGTCAGCCAAGTGCAGGCACTTGGGAAATGCTAATGGGAGAGGTGTAGCAGTCAGTGTCCCTGCCTACACCCAGAAAACACTGCAACTTCCCGGTAAGAGATCCCAGTGAACAGGTGAGGCTGGTGTCTCTGCCAGGGCACTTTGCTGGCTCCTGGGCAGGCACACTTTGCTGCTAACAATCCAGAGACTTTAAAAGTTGGAAATGTATAGGATTGTGTCTTTCCTCAGCTCTCAGCTGAAGCCAAGTTTGTACTAGAGGGCTTGTATTTAATATTTTGGTAGTGTAGCGATTGCTTTTCTTGCACTCCTAAAGCCAAAACAGAGTAGTGATTTCCAGTATTGATTTCCAACCTGCCCTCCCAGAAATCCTTCAATTCTAGGCTCTTCTCTACTTGTGGTGGGTATGTTCATAGCTTCCTCTCACCAGTCATGCTACCATGGAAGTTTGCACATTATCTGAGCAAGAAAGTAGGGCTGACAGTGCTCTTTTGCTCACAGTCCACTACTCCTTTATTACATCAAAAAAGGGAGATATTTTTGGATATTCTGTGTAATGGGCTCTTGAGACCAAACAAGGATTGCTACTGCCATTTATATACAGAAAAATATTACAGATACAGTGTAAAACTGCCCCATCTATGCTGGTAATGATAAAAAATACCCTAAGATTCCATTTATTCACAAGCTAATGAAGTAGCTTCAGCTTCTGGAAGTGAATGAACAAAGATGAGAGTCTTGTTACTTCAAATCCCGTAGCAGCTAATCTTCCTGCTAGACTATTTTCACTGCTCTGTTATTGATTTCTAAAGAGAAATCTAGATTTAAATATCTTAGCCTGTAGAGATTCCATCTCCTCCCTGGTGAGGCTGAGGCATGGCCAAATGAAATCAGGAAATACACATAACACTAAGGCACTGTTGCTTGCTTTCTTTTAATTTCATCATATTACTGGTGCTCATCATTAACATTAAGTAATCATGACCCCTCCTAGTTATTTGCATGATAACATTTGCACCTTAGTTCCTTTCCATAGTAATCATTAATGTAATGTAATACTATGTAATAAAACTCTTAATCCTTCCTAATAATTATAGACCTTCAGCTTCTGAACAGTTGTTTTTTTAATGTTCTTTCAACACCACCTAATTGATAAATACTTTTCTGCTGATTAGATGCAAAGAACTTGACTATTCTTTGAGGCCAAGCTGACCTGGAAACACTAATACCCCCAGCTATTTCTCTGCTTTTCTGCTCTCCTATTCTTCTGCCCTCCTATTTAGGCAGCTCCAAATAACTGTGGTGTTCTTGGTTGATTTCATAAACAGACATCATCTTTATGTTTATTTTGCCTAAGAAATACTCTCTCTGCCAAATGAATGGATCTGAGAATTTTCTATTTTTATGGGAAAGCTTAAATTCTGGCTAAATATCTTAGGAGTACAAGGTACTTTTGAGCACAAACCAGGTAGAAACTGGGGCTAATCTGTCATTCTCTGACTGTGAGCAGGTCTCTCCAGCTCTTATGGCAGCAAACAGTGAGAAGGTAAACCTGCACCTCTCCCCTCCTGGCAGCTGGGAGCTGTAGGGGGAAGATCAGAAAGACAGGAGAGCTGGGTGCCTGTGGGGACTCAATCAGTTCTCAGAAGCCTTTAGGAGGAAAAGGAGCTGGGAAAACCTGACTTGACAGATATTGGGGTGAGGGGAATCCTGCATGGAGAAAAACCAATTTCAGTCTTAGCCCTGCAGCAGCCCCTCTGCTGAAAACTCTCCCTGTCGGTGGGGTTGGCCACAGGTCATGTGGATGAGGAACATCCCAGGGCTGCAACCTATGCTCTGGGAAGGTGCACCCTCCCACCCTGATCTCTCCCATCAGTCACTTATTAGAAGACTTTTATATACACACGATGTAAGAGAAATCTCAAAAATTAACCGTAAGTCCAGAGGTTTTTGCTGCTTTTCTTGTGATTCCCACAGGGGATCAAATGGCTGGCTGATAGTTCAATGGCTGACTACACTCATCCAGCCCAGAGCACACCCATCTAGTCCTGTGGCCAGCACCTATGACTCAGTCTTATCAGGTCTTGTCAGCATCAACCTGCTGCTAAATGCTGTTGGAAAAGATAATCCAGCAGGAGAAAGAGAGAAGGTGCCAGGTCACCAACACAGAGCTCTGTCACACATAAGCACAAAACTCACTGAGTTTCATAACGATGGTGCCTACTGCTTCCTTGCTTCTGAAGACCTGAAGCAAAGCTGGGCTTGATATTAATCTTCCTGACAAGATATCTCCTGCAGCAGTATGTGTTGTCATTTTCTTATTGCCAGAGACAAGAAAATAAATCATTGTGAGCAGAGCCAGGGCTGACCTGTATCCAAAAGCTTATCACACTTGTAAGGACAGTACAGATGATATAAAAATGTCAGAGAGAGCACTGTGGGCATTCTGCCTTGTACTCTTCCAGTTGTGTTTGTGTTACACCAAACCTCAAGGTGCCTAACATGAAGGTGTATTTGAATTTACAACCTAAATTTTATCAAACAGATGCCACATTTGTCTTCCTACACCTTGTCAGCATAAATAATGCATCTGAAAGGGAATATGCTATGATAACTAAGTGTTCCTTCTTGTTGTGCTTTTTTTTCTTCTTAATAGGGCAAATATTGATAAATAGCTTGCCTAGATCATCTAGTCTGAATTGGTTTTCCTGGGCTGGCTGTGTGTAATGGTTACATATCTTACATATCCCTTTATATTAGTTATCACTAAAGTAATCCTGTTGTGGAGACAATATTCAATACCTGTAAGTCAGACACTGTTCTGTATGAAAAGATTTTATCAAACCACTGACGTAGCTCTAATCTCTAGACACTCATCAGGTCTCCTCCCTGTTCTTCCCCTCAGCATTCCCTTAGGGAAGGGGTATGAAACATGCACAACTAGCTGAAGGAGAACTAATTTACTGTCTTGAGTAGCTCCAGGAAGGGAGAGGGGAAAGAAAAACCTTTTTCTTATCTTTTCTATGTCAGCTTTATTGTCTTCAGGTGGCAGTGGTAGTGGCTGGGAGTTTTGGGCAGAGATTTGGCTGATGGATACCTGCTGCATTTTACTTTTGTTGTTGGATTAGGGGAGAAAGAAACCAGTTCAAACAGATCTATTTAAAATAGCTGTAAAACAATGCTTTGCTTTCAGATAGCAAATTGCAGAGAAAGAATGGAGTCTACAATGAAAGCAGGATACCTCCAAAGTCACTTCAGCTGTGTTGGAATGGACAGCTATGATGAAAGAGAACTTTTTTAAAGTGTTCTGACCTAGATCTCACTGGCCTCTTTATTTTCCTACATTAGAGGGAGCTCAGGATCCGGCCCTGCCTCTGTCTAAGTGTGTGAAAGTAGAAACCCACAATATGTAGATGTGGGAATTGAACTGTGATGACAGCTGACTGGAAAACAAAGCACTAGCCAGTATGGTTTGGCCCCTGTAGGCAGGTATCCTGCCTCCAGGGCAGGAACACCTTCGCTTGTAGTTGTTTGCACTGGGCTCACCTAAATTACTTGGTTTCTGAAGAGGACAAGGTGTGTGAGGGCCTTTTCACAAGGCCGTGTTACTGCCAAGGTAGAATTGCTGGCTGTTTTTCTAGGAGGTTTTCCTGCCATTGTTGCCTTGGCCCTGGGCTATGGTGGGTGAGTTCTGGATGCTGGTGCTGCTCTGTAGGAATACAGCCACTTGCTTCGTGCCTGAGCCTCTCCAGCGTGCAGTAGCTTGATACTAAGCAGCTTGATACACCCTGTTCCAGCAAATGTCGAAGTAATGATTCAAAGAGGGCTCATCAACTTTTAACTCAGATTTTATTGTTTCTCCTCCACATGCTACATTTTAGCTGTGAATAGATACTTATTTTCAAGACCTTTCTTTTTGTCATCTTTTCAGCTATTCCAAGTTTCTTTTTGGTCGTGCTGATTTTGCTCCACATGCAGTATTCTTGTCACAAACAACCAGAAGTTTTGTGCAGACAGCACTGTTATTTTCCAGCAGTTATCTCCTGTGGTGGTACCCTCTTGTCTGCTTTCACACTTCCCTGTGCATGGAAGTGGTTTTGTAAACTTGCATATTGAACAGGAACTGTAATGATAAAGGGCACTGTCAGCAGTTGTGTGCCCTATCTGCTCAGATGTCTGTGGGTGTCTTACAGATATGTGTTATCTCTGTTCTGTGCTGCGCTCTATCCCGCTTTTCAGCAAGACAAGTTAGCAGGCTGGGAGTCCTGTGCTGCTCCAGCAATGATGGTGCCTCCCTGCTCTGCTGCTGTGTACTTTGCAGGCATTCAGTACTGCTTTGATGTAAGGACGTGCTTCTTACAGAAAACCATTTCAATACAAAATGATTAAAGAAAACCAAAGAGCTGCAATGACCTACAGGAGAGTACTGCTGTGTGTAACATCTTGTTTTCTCTTCAAGGATGGGGGAGAGCAGCAGCTGCCACATACCTCGTTGGCTTTGTGATCCTGGTCATCTGTTTTGCCCTTGCAGTCATCGCGTTCTCAATCGAGATCCTCCGCTTCAACTTTGTGCGAGGAATTGGAGGCCTGCTCTTTGTTGTTGGTAAGGCTGGGCACAAAGAAAAGATTATTTTAGATGTGAAACTGGCATCAGCAGAAAAACATGTTAGATGGAGCCTCCCTTACAAAATTAGCCGTCGTTGTCTGGTTTATGACTCATTTTCATGGGAAACAAGGGAAGGTTGATTTACCCTCTGAGAGCATAATGGTTAAGAAAGCTCCAGTGGCCTTTGTCAGTTCTCACTTTCCCAAAAGCACTCTGTGGGGACACCCAGCACCTTTGACCCTGTATTTCACATGCTAAGACTTAAGAGCTGAGAGCCCCGGGTGCTTCCCACCTTTCTGATGGGGGAGGAGGAACGGGGTTCTGGGAGGAACTGGCTCGGCAGGGTTCCTGCTGCTGGCTGTGGGACAGGGCTGGTCACAGCATGCAGGTATGTGCCTCAGCAACCTGGCAGTGGCAACTGCAGCTGCTACAGCCGCGTAGGCGTGGTGATGTGCCTGGGACAGAAGTCACGCACCTCTGTAACAATGCAGATTTGATCGCAGGTCTGAAGCTAATCCTTACATATCTTAGGTATGCACTTATCTCCAGGTACCTTTTTTTAGTGGGAACTGTAATATGTTCGCTGTAACTTACTCCTGATTTTCTTTCTTTTCTCTCTCTAGCTGTATTCCAGATCATTGGCTTGGTCATTTACCCTGTGAAATTCACAGAAGAAATTCCACTGACTGGAGATAACATGTTCAGCTGGGCCTATGGCTTTGGCTGGGCCAGCACTGTTGTCGTAATAGGTTGTGCTTTCTTCTTCTGCTGCCTCCCCAACTGGGAAGATGAAGTCCTGGGAAACATCAAGCCTACCTATTACTACTCCTCCCCAGAGAGAGCACCATACTTAAATTGAAAGATTAAGTCCAAGTACAGTCAACTATCAAAACAGAGAAGCACCTCTGATGTACATTTGGTGTGATTGTAGGAGAGTGAAAAAACTCACCTTATTTTGCCAGAGTATTTGTTCCAATATATCTGGCAATAAATTAGGAAAAACATTGGCGTCTTAAACCAAATAGTTTTTACCTGAAGTATTATTTACATATTCTCATGTCAATTCAGTTTAAGTGGTTTTCTTGCTCCTTCCCCTCCCAATTAATTGACTCATCCTTATTTTATTCAAACATTTGCTATGAATAAAGATGATAGTGTTTCAAGTGTAGAAAGGAAAAGGATTAAAAGTATTTTAAACAACCCATTAGCGGGTCCTGCGAGATGGGTTGGTTTTTTCCACCTCTGACAAAATTGCTTTCAATGGACCTAGGAAAAAACACAGCCTTCCAAAGAAGGCTTTTTCTTCTGTCAAAGTCAGTCCCAAGGAAAGAACTTCCCTGAAACTATCACAGTCACCTGCTGCCTAAAAATCTTTTCTCATTCCTGTTACTGGACTGTTGTTGACTACTAGCTATTTGAATTAAGGGGAAAATAAAATTAAAATTTATTTTTCACCAATTGCTGCTGTTGGACAAGGTCTCTTCCAAAGCATGGAGCTGGTGTGTATAGCATAACAGTGGCTAACGTAACATTGGTGGGTTTGTGGCCACAGCAGGACTTGTGATGGAATCACATATTTATGTTGTTATAGATTCAGATGTTAAACTACACACATTTTTACATGGTATTTGAGGGATGCTGATTTAGAAAGTATCGTTGAGCAGAAACATAAACCATTCTATTTGTCTACCTTTGTAAAGCTGCAGTGTTTTAATTATCAGTGTGCTTTGGAGGGAAGCCTTTGCAGAAGGTGTTTAAAAACCTCCGAAAGTTTCTAACACTGTAGGTACCTCAGAGTTTAGTAAACTTGGGGCTGCTTTGTGAATGAGTAGGGGTAACAGGTAGAAATAGAAAGGCAGTTCTGTGAGCAATTTACATATGCAAACTTCATACAGACACCTGTTTTGGAGTAATCTGGCTGGCTCCTCATTTGTGTTTCTGTAGCCAGCAATTCCAACTAAGTATTCCAGCAAGGCGTAGCTGTGTCTGTGTTGGCCATGGACCTGCAGCATCTTACAGCAGCTTTAATTATGGTCTATAATCTTTGTCAGGGCTTTGTTCAGCTGGGGAAGAAGGAAGTTCATTTTTTGAACTCCTCTTCCAGCTATGGGAGAAGTAGCTTTAGCAGAGACAGACTGAGGAGGGTACAGGTGGGGTGGAAAGCAAATGCTGCATGTTACTCTGTTACTTCTTACTCTCATGAACCTGGTACTTAGGAGAGGGTGTGTGGGTATGTGTATTCATGCACATGTACAAAATAGAACTTAAAAAGCAGTAACCAACAGACTGTAAAGCTAAAGTAATTTACAACTAATCTTTTGCAGTGCCCTGTATTTCTTGTATTATATATTGTATAGCTTTCCATTTTGTAACACCTTTTTCAATTTGATAATGCATGTGATCTTGTTTTAGAGAGGCCAGGTGATTCCTGAAGGTCCCTTTTAGGCCTGTATTTTATAACTTTACAGAGCACAAATGTCTGCAGACTTCATAATTGTGTTACGAGCTCAGTTGTGGCATATACAATCAGTTGTATTTATGATTCTTGCTGAATAAGAGAGTTCTGTGATAAACATGTCCTTTTAATTTTTTCCCCCCTTTTCTGTACAGTACTGGCTGGTGGGAATACTGTGTAGACTTACTTGTATCATAAGTAATGATAGTACCTACTTCTAGTGAATTCAAAACACAGCAGAGAATCTCAAGATAGGAAAATCCTTGCACAACTAAAGCTGAAAAGGAGGAAAAGTAAAAAAATGGACACTTTTTCTAGTGACAGGGAAGATGGTATTGGTAATATGGTAATTGGATTTAGCAAAATTTAAGTCTTCTGTATGCTTTTTTATAAGCATTGGCATAACTTGTCAAAAAAGCACAAATGTAAAATAAACTTGGCTCTGAATATACTGGGAGGGGTAGAAGCATAACCAGCATGTTACACAATTAAGATGTTCCAGAGAAAGCTATTGCAAATAGTTATTAATTACTTTCAAGTGATATTAATGTATGTGACACTCCTTTCAAATGTGGTGGCTTAATTAAAAATGTTTTAACCGATGGTTGTAGAAACTTGGTGGTGTTTGTGGTTCATGGATTAATTTCATAAGATCAAACAAATAAGCCATTATTTTCTTTTCTTAATGTGAATATCAGTATCCATAAAGTGTCAGGTCACTAAAATGAAGTTAAAGACCTCATGTCCAGGAGGCAGCAACTTCATTTTCCAGTCAAATAACCTTCAGTATACACTGTAAAACGTCTGTGCACTTTCATTGAAGTGCCAGGCATAGAATGTTCTTTGCTAAGTCAAAACCTCTCAAGTGCATCACAGCTTAAGGGAGAACTCTAAACGTTTTAAATACACAACTGTCTGCAGGAGGTCTCGGGTGTGGGAAGTCTGTTTTTATCAAAACTGTTACAAGTGCCTTTCCTACACTGATCAAGAAATTTAAATAGTGAAAAAAAGATGGTGTACTTGCCTGTTATTTTCAGTGGAAGGATGCACTTCTGCCATGATTAGAAACTGTCCCACTTCTAACCTCAGATTATGCATGGCCCATATGGTAGCCCTGTCCTAGTGGCATTTTTAAAGAGAGCAAATCAGTCAGTCACTCCTGTCTTACACCAGTCTGTGGCTTCAGATTTCTGGAAAGACAGGTTCATCATTCTCCTGTTTGTTTTTTTATCTGTCCTCTTCCCTAAATGCCTTAATTTTAAAATTCATTTACTACCCTGGATCCTAGTGCCTTGCATGTGCTTCTTTTTGGGTTTTGGTTCCATGTCTCCCCTTCTTTAATTACTTTTAATTTTAAGTAAATAAATAGGAAAAATATTTTGGTTCCTTTTAGATTTTCCTAAATGCTCTGAAGATAATTGCAGGGTTTCTGTAATGCCCTTCTTTCAACAGGAAGAAAATTTGTATTCCTGTTTACCTACCAGTCTGTATTAAGCTGCAACCTAAATCTGTGCTCACTAAAATCACTTGAACATCTCCAGTGAGCTTCAGGCTGCATTGTTGCTCCTTCTAATCTGACCCGGGAGAAGAGAGAGCAGTTCAGAAGAATCTGAGCACACTTGGCCCTTTTCTCAGGGGGAGTTATGAGCAATCAAAAATGTGCATGACTGAGTACTAGGGAAGACTAATTGACCTGAATGGGATGATTAATGCTTAAATCTCATGGATATGGCAAACAGCTGCCACACCCCACTGGGATTTTGTATTTTTAGTTGACGTAACAAGTGACTAATTTTTTAGACAGTTCATTGACAAGATAGAACTCTAAAAGACTATTTACCTGACCTTTACATCCTGCATACAAGGCCTTTTGGATGTAGAACACATACATAAATCAAGGGAGTGTAGTAACAGATCATTCGGGAGGGGGGAGGGTTGTTATGGTGATAAGCACTCCAGAAACAAAAACAACCGCATGCTGAAAGAAAATATTGCACACACACACACACACAAAGAGAGTTGCTGAGATCACTGAGCACTTACAAACTAATGACCCAAGCACATATATCTATGGAAACCAAAACGCTTTAGGAAATGCATGACATTTGAGAGAGCTGAGGTACTGGTCCCACAGCTCAGAGCAGTGGGAGCTACTGGCAATATGGAAAAGCACCCTGAAAAAACAGGTTAACCTGTGCCAGTAGGTGAAGTTGCACAGATCTTTAAATAAACTTGGGAGATGATACTCACAACTAGAATAAAGTCAAATCAAATCTGGAGGATGCATTTGTCAAAAATAGGGATGCTGAGTTTCTGAATTTGATTCTTGTAACAGGCATTCGGTACAGGAGTAGCAAAATCTGTGTGCAGTGGGTTCACAGAACCACTGTTCTGTGTTACTGCAGTAACGTGTTAAATGCCAGTGTTACTGTACAGGTGCAGCAGTTTATATGTGTAGATCTCATTTGCTGCACGTATGCAGTGTATTTATGAGATAATTCCAATGACTCCATGGTGCAGGTCTGCACTGGTACAGTAGGCAGCCTTTTGTCTGGGATTCCTGGTGTTCTAAGGTGTGGGCAAAGCTGCATCAGCTATGAAGCTTAACATCTATAAATTCCAGGCAAAAATCCAATGCCCTCAAATTTCGACTATATAAAATTATATTTAAATTACTTGAGAATTGTTAGAATAATCCAAAGAGTTTTTTTCATTAGGATATTTGAATGCATAAATTTAATAAGGCTGTATTTATAATAAAGACTGCAGAAGAAAACAGACAGACATGCCTGGAGCTTTATAATATAAATATTACAGCTATAAACAACATAAATAATAATCTGTGCTAAGAAATATGCTTTATATAATATAATTAATAAATAGAAATGAATTATATTCCTCATGGGTTCATCTTTGCAGGATTGGATAACACTAGAAGAGTTGGTATGGCTGCTGCTTTTTATTTATCTGTGGGAATGGGGACAACACATACTATTTTTCACAGAGGTCTTTGTGAATACAGAATATTTTATAAGCATCAAAGCTTGCTAAGACTCAAGGTGATACATTGGAAATCAGTGTTCACTGAGTTTGAGAAGGCCCAGAAAAGTTTAGAGTGAGCTGTGAAAACTGTGAACGAAAAGCCAGGTAAGTCCTGTCCTACAGTGTGCTGCCCTGGGAAATGATCACGGGCTGCAGTAGCCTAGTTTGATGGGCACAGTCCTGAATACACATGGAAGCATATGACTGGGGCAGGAGCTAACCTGTGGCCATTACAGTCCCTTTTCAGGAAATAGCCTATTTTTAAGCTCTCTTTGTGTTAGCAATCCCTTACAACAGGAAATAGAACTTTTAATGAAAAAAAATTTAGGTGAATTCTTATATATGACAATTAACTTCTGACTTGAAATAGAAAGACAAAACAACTTGCAAAACAAAACTTGGGAAAATCATAACTGGCATTTGGTATCACGATAGTAAGTTGAAAATGTTGCTAGGAGACCTCCATTTTAATTTCAGCCCTCTTGTCAAATCAATTTCATATCAAACATTTAAAACTGAAGAAGTAATTTCCATGTAACATGTTAGTTTCGGCAAAATCCTACTTTTGGCTAGAGAATCTCAAAGTGAATATTCCTGGCTGAAACCCTTAAAGATATGCTTGGTGTGCACGTCATATCTGTAAATCTCAGAGTGTTTAAACAAGTAGCTATTCGCAACTGACCCACAAGGCAGAGCAGATAAAAGCCATTTCTTTGACAGAGAACTGTAAGTAGCAAGGCTGTGGCACCTGGGAATTACCTAAGTGAAGCTGATTTTATTCCTCTCCTAAGGCAGCTGAGCTTTATGCTTTACAAGGAGTTACTATTATGATCCACTACAACAGGACAAGTATTCAGTTAGCTTACCTATGCCACAGAAAAGTTGTGGAGCCCAAAGCAAGTAGCTTAAGTAAAATCATCCCATATGCAGAACAGGACTGTGATGTACCACTCTAACTGCTTACTCACGGGTTCATAAAATCCCTGTATGCAACATGCTATGATTCTTTCATTCTATGATTCTGTATGCTCACCAGAGAACTTGTGCTCCTGACAGCCACTCAAGGAAGATACGGACGCTCACAATGGTTACAAGTGTCCAGAGGCCATCTCAGCTCCTAACTGAGTAGTTGATTTACAAGACACCCTTGATTTCAGCCTTTTGCCTGGAGAAAGGGGAGTTGACTGAACTGATTAAACTCCTACAGGGTACCTGTAGGAAATACCTGGGGATTAAACCTTGTTCCAATATGGAGCTTATCACGTCCTTTAGCAAAAACTAGCTGACAACTAAATCCATGCTCAGGCACACAGAGTCTTTGTACTTTCCTAATCTTGTGTTTTCCTTATTTGTGTTTTCCTAATACAGTCTTGAATTGCTTACATAAATGACAGTCCTGGATGCCACCCTGTGTTTGCATCTTGGGTGTTAAAACTTATTGGTTTGAACATGTAGTCTTGCTAAGGAGAGGAAGAAAGCCCTTTTGAGCCTACTCTTTGTCCTGTCAAGGCAAGCCTGCTTTGCTGACAAGATCCAGCCAGCGCTGCATGTGGGGCAGGCTTTGGAGGTCCTGCAGCAAGCTGGTCCTGGATGACTCTTGCTAAAAACCTTAACAAAACCCTGTGGGAATTCTCCTCTGAGCTCAGCGGTCGATGAACAAAGGAAGTATCCAACATCTGCAGAGCTTTCCTGTGTTGTGTGGGACAAATAGAGGAAAGCTTTCCCAAATGCACAGCAGCAGGACTGAGCACCCACTATTCACCAGGTCATCACAAGCATCACGGAGAAGCATCATGGAGAAGCATCATAGTGCCTGGCCACCACGGGAGAGTTCCTCAAAAAGGGTTGGTGTGGGCAAAACTACAGGATCTCAACTGCGTGCATTTTTGTAGGGGGGTGTTTTTATTTTGCAAAGAAGTAAAGTCAGGTCCTGTTCAGAATGTATTTCAAGTGTCCTTGTAATTAACGTAAAGGAATTGCAGCTTGGATTACCCTGTGAACACTCCTGATGGCTAAAGGTCCTTTTCTACATGTGCTTGCTATGGATGAAATATTAATCATGTGGAGAACACTACTGCCTTACAGGCAGGGTACAGGGAGTGATCACAAGGTACAATTTGGCTGACTGAGTTGCATCACTGTATAGGCTGTGGTTGTAACAATAACTGCAGTGCAGCCCTTTCCAATGGGAAACCATAGATTGGCATTAGCAGAAAAAGAAAAGGACTTATGGTTGTAAATAGATTAATAAATATAGTAGTAATAGTTACAAGATTTATGCTCAGAGTCACTTATTAGATGTAAGGTAGCACACAAGAGAACAGATCATAAAATAATCTCAGCAAAGCTTTTAAAATCCAAACTCTGGGGACTTCTTATTTAGGAGCAGTGTGAACATTAAAGAATGAAAATGTGCTTGTTGCAAAAGTCATGCACCACATGCACCACAGCTGGCCAGCTTATGCCAATCCAGACATTTATCTAGCTTAGCTGACCAGACCAGAGACTAAAGGTGAATGAAAATATGCTGGCAGTGACTTGTTAGCTTCTTCTTTCACTAAGAAAACCATTTGTGTCTTGGCTGAAAAAGGCATATTTTTAATTCTAACTCTAATGCTGTAGAATTGTTTGTTTTATCAATATCCTCCTGCTTACTTGGTTACCTCAAGTAATAATGAAGATTCATTAGCAATACTTCTAGGTGCAGAAAGTGCACTACAATCTAACAGTTTTAGCATTGATAATATATCTTCATTTTCAACAGATTATTCTGGTGTTAGCCAGGAGGGACTATCCACAGACACTGGAGAAGGAGAACAAGCATTTGCTTTCATGTAAACACCCAGCTTGTACATTGTAAAAGACAAAGCACGGAGAAGGTAAGTCATCACTTAATTTAAAGTTTCCAATCATTGTTCCTTGTTTGCCACAGGAGTATCAGAATTACATGAGATAGATACATCATTTTGTCACCTTTGGATATATCTCCCTTTCTGCTGTTCAAGGTATCACAAATTACCCTTTTACTGAATGTGAAGATTGCTTGTAATTCTAAGTTACTTAAGGATGACAGAGGTGGGCAAGACACAGAAACATCCGTGGTGACTGAACACTACTCACCTTTCTTTCACAATGTGATATTGTTCTCTGTGGTATCACCTTGCAAATGCTAGCATTTGTGACAGTATGCATTCATCCACAGGTGAGCTGTAATAGAAACTGCTGACAAATCCTTCAGTAAGTGCCTACCTGAAAAATGGCTGAGCATTCTAAATTCAGGGAGGGCCATTTTAGTCCTCAACAGACATTGGCTCTCAAATGCATGACAGTACCTCTCTTCATACTAGATTTCAGGGACAAAGTTGCTTGAATTTGATTTGCCTATTTCCTTATAAAGCTGTAATTTTGTGAAAGGTTGAAACTTGGCAAGAGACTAGATATAGAAAACTGAGTGAAGGCTTGTCTACACTCTACTACCACATTCATGAAGCCATCTTTTAAAAGCCATTTAATATCAAAACATGTGTTCTCTCAAACTTTTAGATTCTATTGTGCCCACTTCTACCTCAGCTGTGGCAACAGAAAGAACATGCATCTACAGACTTGGACAGCTTGCAGGTACCAGCATAGTGTACTAAGGTTGAGCTTCAAATGATATTTGCTTTAATGTAAATATTTTTTTAAATCATGAATAAAAAATTATATATTGCAGTGTTATAGAACAGGTAAATTACATTTTAAACATTAGGTTAATGATAACTGAATTTGTGGATAGCATAAATGTGGACTACAATGGAAGATACATTCTATTCTAAGGGAATGGTTGTTCCCTAAAGTTTACTCTACAAAAAAAAAAGGTGAGATTGGCCCTTATTTCCAACTCAAAACAGCAGCTGAGGTGTCTTCATAGTTGGCTATGGCTTTCAGCAACACTCAAATTCAATGGCCAAAACAGTAAAAATGTCTCCTGCTCTCACAGAAGCCTGTTGGATACCCCTAATGGACCTAATGGACAACCACAGGGATACTGGACTGTCTGTGCCACAGGACAGATGCTGGCAGGATGCTTCAGCTTGCCAGAATGAGAGATAACACAGCCTCACCACGCTCATCTACCACCAGGCTAATGAGGTTATGTGAGATAACACATGCTGTCATATTAACCTCTTCAAACCAAATTCTTCATGGAGTTACTGTTTCTTCACTGTGCTGCAGCTCATTGCTGTGGATGTTCCAGTTTGGTTCTCTGCAAGCTCAATGCCTCTTCAGGCACAGAGTATCAGAGTAATGTAAATTATTAATTTCTTTTATTTAGGCCATTATTGATTTATGAGTATTCATTCAGAAAAATGCTGTGGAGTTTGCAGTTCAAAAACAGTTCATGGCTGTCACATTGCACCATGAGAGCTGCAATACAATAGCAAATTTCTTTGAGTAAATGTGGTCAGTACTTGGATGCAGCCCCACCTGACAAAATCCACCATGTGAGCAAGGGATACTTTGCATCCTCTGGGCTTAACTGTGTTTCACACAAACCAGCTTTGATCAAGGGCTGCAGCTGCTTTCACATGTAAATGCATTTGGGCCCTACCAAAAGACTAGGTTGTAGCACGTGTTAGTTCAAAGGGAGAGTGCAGGGAACACAGCAATATGGCTTCGGAGCTGACAGACAGAAAACTCTGCCCTGCACTCCCAGGGCATAGATGGCTCATCCCTGCGTTGCTCTCAGCAGCCGCAGACAGGCTCTGACAGGCCCCAGGCAGTGCATGTACAGCCAGATCCACACACGGGGAGTGTTTGTGAGGCTCAGCCAAATCAAAACTCGTGTTTTGTTCTCCCAGTAAGGCTATATCCAGATCATAATATATTTTTAACAGTAAACCTTGGTTTTGTTTTCCTCTGTACTTATGCCCCAGAAGGGGAAGAGAGGGCAGTCACAATGTTTATTGTCTTAGCTTTATAACAGCTATGGGAATTTCTTTAATTGTAAAAAATAAGGTATGGTTTTATTTTTAAATGGCGTCCAAGAAGGACAACTTACAGCCTCCAGGTGGCAAGTTTCAGAAGCATCTGCCATGTCACGCAAATCGTTCCCTCTCATCTCTGCTTTCACCTGCCATAGTGCAAATACCTTAGAAGATAGAAAGGTGTAAGCAGAGCTCTGAGATGCTCCTGCTGGTGGGAATGTCAGGAAGGAAAGTGTTAAATGCTGAGGATAAACAGCTCCCGATTTGTTACCTAGTCAGCAGGGCAGAGAAGATCCCACAGATAAACCCAGCCTCGAAGCTTCTCCCCAGCTCAACTGGTTATTGCTCAGCGGCAGCTCTTACTCATCTGAATCTAGGTGGAGCTCCTTCCCTCCCTCCATCCCTCCCTCCCTCTCTGCCGTGCCTGTCCTGGCTGAAAATCTTTTCTCCAACATCTGCACACGCGCTCATAGGTACGGGCACCACCTTTCCAGGAGCTCTGCAGGAGCACCCATTGCTTTGCACCGCTGAGCCTGTGGCAGAGAGGGACATCCTCATCCCACCACCACCTGACCTGAACCATGGTGAAGTACGGCCTTGACTACACGCGCTGCAGATGGATCCTTCCCCTGCTCCTGGGCATAGGAGTCATCTTCGGTATCATTGCACTGGCGGGCAGGGGCTGGCTGGAGTCGCAGACCTTGCCCTATGTGCAGCAAGCGTCGCTATGGCAGAACTGCAGGAGGACTGCCCAGGGTGGGGAATGGAGCTGCGAGTCCCTCATGGGCTACGGTAAGCGCCTACAGGGGTGGTGGGGAGCAGGCTCTGAAGCAGAGGATCACATCCCCCAGATCACCTTCCCTCAGCTCTCCTAACTCTATCACCCAATATCTGGCATTTATATATGAAGCCATGGGCAATAGGGACTGTCTCTGAAATGCACCAAGGCTTTTGACTAACTGGGTGAAGAAATAAATGCCCTCACACCCCTGTGCAGAAAAAAAACCTAGCAGATTACATAGTACATAAAAACCCACACATGGTATTTTACCAGTGCAGAAAATAACACAGGATTTTCTTCCTCTCTTAGAAGAAGCTGGTAACCTCTTCTCACTAATCACTGCTTTTCAGAACTTAACGGCTACTGGTGATCAAACATCCAAACAACAAGTTGTGTGGGTAAGCCTGGCATTAGTGTGACAAGCGGGTCTGAGTGCCAGGAAAAGGGAGGTAAAAATGTAGGATCGTAGGAAGATATTCCCAGGGAGTGTCAGGCTACAGAATGCTGCCCTGAAACTGCTCCAGTAGGTGGGTCGTGTGAAAGAGTCTCCTTGTGATTATGAAAGAGAGCTTTAAGAGATGAAAGGATTTCTTGTTCGTACTAAGTTTTGGGGAAGCATGCTATTAAACATGTTGACCCAGGTACAATCTTCAGCTTAAAAAGATATAAACCACAAGGGTGGGAGAATACCCCAAGAGAAGGGTCACTCTGGATGTGCTCTGTTTCTTTTTTTTATTTCCTTTTTTTTTCTTTCTGTGTATTTGCTATTGGCCATGGTCTGAAACAAGTAATTGTTAATGAAGGGCGGTTAGCCTGAGCAGGGAAGAAAGTTCAAGAGTTGTTACAATTTATGCTAATTCGAATTACAAGGAAGAACCTTTTCCCTAGGGCTCAGAATCTCAGCTGTTCTTGTTAAAAGTAAGCGTAAAAGCACTTGCTGAAGCAATCTCAGGGATCATTTATTACAGCATTTCAAAATTGTTCCTGAAGGTCTATTGTATGTCATGAAACTCTACCTTCTATGCACAAAATTCAGCTGTAATGAGTTAATTGTAGCAGGCCTCTGTGAGTGTAGGGCTCCAGGCATGGCCAGCTCCGCTGAGCATTACCATGCAGTCCTGCTCTGTGGCTGGGCTCCAGCATCAGCTCTGTGGCTGGGCATAAGTCAAGCCAGCAAATTGGCCTCTGCTGCATGGCACTTGAGAGCAGGAGAAAGAACATGATCCTTAGTACAGGGCTTCTCAGTCCTGAGTTTCCTCCTAAGTTTCCTGAAAAGCGAGCCCTCCTCTTGATCTCCAGGTTAGGCCCTGGAGAATGCTGTGAATGCCAGCTTTAACTGGATGGAAAACAGTGAGATGTTTCACCTTGCTTCTCTTGATAATGCAAGAGAAATTTCACCTTAGTTCCAGGACCTATATAGGTGTTTGGCATTTCACTTCCTTCCTTATCCTTCCTCACTCTCATAGCCTTAAATCCTGCAGCTATATGCCCAGTTTCCCACTGGACAGCATCTAGAGACAAACCAGGAAGGTCATCCTCTGTGTGAACTGTCCTGCAATGTCTGGGGTTACCATGAATCTCATCCACAGTAAGTCCAGCACTTTTAACACAAACATGTTGGACTCAGTATACACATGCAGAACATTACCCAGCAGGTACACTGGAGTTTCCACTGATGCTTCCAAAAGCATTAGAAATGCTGTTCATGAGCTGCATGACTGCATTATGCCCTAAGTAGGCATGCATCTATCATTTGACCTCTTCAAGGTGACTAGATACCTGGGAAGCCTAAGCAAATCCTCAAAATCCCCCTGGACAAAATTTCCAGGATATGTCTGGCACAACGGAGTCACTTAGCCAGTGAGAGAATGTGTGAAGGCTGTAGGTAAACAATGTGTGCAAAGGCCAGGTAACAGTGGGCTACCCTGCCAGGCTTCTGCCTCAGACAGATTATGCCACTAAAATGCAGGTCTTGCCCTTCACAGGGGTGACTTATCCCTGACCCAGGAGACTGACTGTTAAGGATGCAAACTCATGTCACTGTCCTGATCCTTTCCAGACCTTTCCCTCAGACACCTTCTCTCCAGAGGTGGGATGTGCTTAGATCCAGTCCCATTCTCCATTTTTCCTTGCTCAGTGACATGGGGTTGGGATTTTTCTTTTGTGACTCCCACCTTTTCTCATGCAGGGCAGAGATGGCTGATGCTGGTCTTGGATTCCACCCAAAAGACCAGGCCGTAAGAGCATCTCACTTGTGAGCATCCAGCTTTTGTGTTGAGCCTGATTTTACCTGCCTTAGTGATGAAATACAGTGTTTTAGCAATTCTGGGATTACATTTATCTACTATGCTCCAGAAAGGTCATGGAAAACAGCATTCAGCATCATGTTCTGTGGGATGTTTAACTTTGTGCCAAGCTAAATACAGTGCTGGTTAAACAAAGTGTAATTACACGCCTTCCTGAGTGCAGAGACAAAAGATGTCATGTAAACATAAAGGACAGAAATGTTTTACATCCTTCCTGAGATGAGATCTCTTTTCCCCAGTCTGTTCCACAGTTTCCATCTTGTTTCTTCCAACCTTTACTCTCAGCTTCCCTGCCTAATCTGCATTTGGCTGGGTAGGTTCTGAAATTCATCCCTCCTGCAGGGGTGGTTTCACTGATAAACATGGTATGTATGTGTACCCCAGCAGCTGCCAGCAAATATTGCCAACATGACTTGGACAGTGTAGTTATCTTAATCCACTACAGTCATCTTCGTCCTATCATAATTAGATGTAATTGCAACATCCTTGCAAGTTGTTAATTATAATGTGCAAATTCAAATCAAATTCTGCACGTGCAGTGTTTATAATTCCCCTTGAATCTCGGCTGTTTGCCTTAAGATATGTTTATACCGTCGCAAGACAAAAACCCAACATCAAGGTTGGTTATATTGGCAGGGAAGGAGGCTGAGTATTTCATTGGCTGCACCAGGGGAGTTTGGAGGCTTTGACTTTATTTTTCTTTTTTTTTTGGAAAGACAGCACTTATCTTCTGTGAAAGCATCTGCTCACCTGTGGTCTTGTGCAAAGTTTATGAGCTCTGTGGAAAGTGAGAATATGAAGAGTTTACACACTCTGTTATCTTCTCCAAGACTTCAGATCATCTGCTTTAACCATATGACACTCATGCAGACTTTATCAAAGACTTTTGCTTTTCAAGCATATTTAGTTCAAATAAATAGAACTTTCTAGGAAAAAGTATCCAGTGCATTAGGACACTTACTCAAAATGCATGGACTTCAGGATGAGGGACAGAGAGATTCATTGCTCTTGCTCTTCATTGTTCTTGCACTTGAAAAAACAAAGGGCTCAATCTTATGACATGCTTGAACATTTACAAAGAGAGATGAAGACTTTTTGGATAGATAGTGAGCAATATGGAATGTATCTGTGTGGGACATGGCTGAGCTTACAAAGAAAACACACAGGTTAAACCCCATCATGATGCTGGCACAGCACTCCTCTGTTTTTCTTGTTCTTCAGCCATATTACCTGCCTTGAACAAGGTGTGTCTTGCAGACCTGAGACATTTCTTCAGTATGTAATTTATTCCACTGCAGGCTTTGAAGATGTTTAAACATGTGTAGGTAAATACATAAGAAACATTAATAATCTTTATTTATGTTTAAAATAAATAAATAATTATTTAAATATAAATGTATATATCATAAGTATATCAAATTATTTATATAAATGATAATTACCAGATATTTCAGGGGAAATAACTGACTTTATTAGTCTGAATGTGATGCACAAAGGGTGAAAAACCTGTGACTCCACTTGTCCCATCTTATTTTCCACCCAGCCTTGCAGCTCTTCCATTTGCAGATGCTGCCATCAAAACAACTGAAAGTTTAAAGCTCTAAATGTATGTTGAAGAGATCATCTTATTTGCATAGTGCAAACAGAAATCTCAGGGAAAAAAATCAGGAAAAGGCATTTCCACATGGCAAGCAGAATCCACATCTTCAGTTTTTTTCACATCATAATATTAGATTATAGCTTTTTCCTGGGATGTGTGGAGGGTTTTGTGGCTGTGGAGATTAGTGGAGGCATGAATGATTTTGGCATCTGGAAAAGACACCTTCCTGCAGCTTGTCTTCCAGGCAAATAATGGGCAACTATGTTCTATGTAATTCCAGTTTTATTTTGCTCTATGAATATGAATGCAATACTACAATATAAGAAGGCTAGTATAGTATGATCATAATGAACAAAAACTACTTCAAATATGACAGCAAATAAGTAAGGCTACAGGATAAGTGAAAGAAGGAAATGTTGCAAAGGTAATATCCTTTTGACAAAAAACATATTCTGCATCTCCATTGATGAGTAGACTTTCTTCCCTGTTTTGTCTGTATCAGGCTTTTGTTTCTGGGGAATCTTTTGCTACAATGAAGCACCATTTATTATTCTGGAGGAAGAACAATATGGAAATCACTTACTAAAAATCCCCAAATAAAGATAAAACAGCAAGATTACATGGTGTGGCTAGGATCAGTTTCCAAGCAGCAAAGCCCCTCTCTTGGTACTACATCTACCACTGGCCTTGCACTGCTGGCCACACAGCTCTCCCTCTGGAAAATTACTTTCTCCATCAGAGCAGTGACTCGTCACACCCAGGCACAGGACAAACCAGACACCACATTTTGCCACTGCCACACTACCTACATAAAACTGCTTTTCCTTCCCCCACATTCCCATAACATCTGACAGCCAGCACCTAATCCCAGCATGGGGAAACCCTTACTTGCCTCAAGATAAAGCAAGCACCCTGAGCAGAGTGACATGGGGACATTTCCAGAGGGACAGGATGGGATACAGCAAGGCCTGGGAGGAGAAACAAGATGTCCCAGTGGCTCTTTGACATCTGAGGGTGTCTGTACATTGGAATAGAAATGAAGTAAACAAGTAACTGTGCTTTTGAAGTAGGGACCAGCTTAAGTCATGGGGCCTTTATTGCAGATTTTTCCTGAAGTCAAGGTTCTGCACTTAACAGCTTTCAGATTTGGTAAAATCCAAGTAGGTTTGCAAAAATGTCTTTGCAGCTGGGAAGGAGGCTGGTGAGGTTGCTGACCAGTTCAAGGAAGCCTGTGGGAGAGCCCAGGATGGAGCCCAGCTCTGCCCTGTGCATGGCCTGGATTAAAGGGCAAACCGTGACTCCTTTGACACAGGGTGAACTGAAAACGAAAGCCTGCTGCTTCTCCTTCTGCATTGTAGCATAAAACAGTTATATTTATATAAAATGATTGTCTGTAGTTTTAATGACACTGTTAGAGAAGCATACAGTTTCCTAAGACATCATTTTTTAATGTTACCTGAGACTAACCAGTGAGAAATGAGATTACAAGATTAGTTACTGAATAATGTAGAATACTCAATAATTATTCAAAGCTTATAATGAGAAAAAATACAGTCTCAAACATATAGCCAATGAAAAAATCACAACAGTGTATGTAAGGAATGATGCAAGAAGGAAAGAAAAAATTCGATTTTTCCCCAGCTTGTAGGAGACACTCCATTGTTTCTAAACAGATATAAGAGAAGGGAATCAAGGCCAGAGCATTTAATTACCATGACAATTTTTATTCCTTATCTGCAATTGCTAGCATGCTTTTCCCTGTAGTTTTAGAGTTTGTCCTTTTATAATTTCAGTGGCAGATTCATTTAATCAGATTCTCTTCTAAATAATAGTAATGCTCTTGAGCAATTAACTCTCCAGAGGGCAATTGCACTTGTAATCCCACCGTTTATTATGCAGCCTTCCCTTAATAATTACAGTTAGATTATATGGAAAAATAGCAATCATGTGGAGCATTCTCTTCTGCCCACCAGGAGATATGAACTTCTGGTGCCGAGGATTTTAAGATCCTCAACAGTTTGCATTGTCAGGCCCTGAAGTCCTTGAGAGAGGATTCCACTCACACAGGAGGCATCTCTGCTGAGAGCATGTGGAAACTTGCAGCCAAACTCTCCATCCTTTTCACCTCTTCTCTTCCTCTAGTTTATTGAGGTAATCTGATACAGCAGGGCTATAACAACATCTCCGTAGCCTGAACAGTGATAAGAGCTGCAAGATGCATTTCAAATTCCACTGTAGGTTTGAACAGATTACTTAAGTAGGAAGGTGTTACATAGCAAAAGAAACAAAACTCTCTGAACATTTTTTCACATTTCTGTATCACTTCTCACTAGCAGCTTGTGTTGTTCTGAGAAACCTTAAACACACTGACTCAGTGAGAATTGTAATGCCATGTTTCTTCTTTGTCAAGTACCATTACAGAATAACTCATTGCTCAAAAATTCCCAGGAACTCAAAGCAGCTTGTGGAGTGCTGACACTAGCTTGTGTTCCAGAGGTTTCCAGCTTCCTTCTACTAGTACTAAATAACACTTCACATCACTTCAGTCCTGCTGAATTACTAATCTGAAACTGAATACATCTAATGTCACCTACTGTGCTGACATATGCACGCTGTGCCAAAATTAGGCCCCCAAAAAATAGGAAGTCTCTGTGCAGTTCATTTAACAACCTCGTCAGCAGGAAGCAGCAAGGGACAAAGATTTTTCAGGATGCATTGTAAAAGCTGTTTCATTAACAAGAAGAGTAAATAAATTCAATATATTTTTATGAGCACTGAGCATGACTTCTGCTTATATGTTGGGGTTTTTATTTTGAAAATGGTAAAATTTTGCTTCTACCAGAAAATCAGATCCAAGTCCACAGCTGCTGTCTGTTAGTGGTAAATTCCCTAGTGCAAAAGGTGACTTTCAGCAAGGTTTCAAAACAAGTTTGTTCACAGCATAAAAACTGTAGATCAAGAGTGACAGCAGATCTTGGTGCACATGGAAGATTTAAATTCAGTGTTCATTAGTCCCAAGTGACTCTGGGAATATGAAATTTAAAAAGAGATTTATTTTGAAAGGTTCCACTATTTTGATTAAAAGTCCTAGTTCATAGACCGTGTTATCATGGAAATTGATTCTGTTTAATTCACATTAAATGTTTCAACCCACTCAGGGGTAATTAGGGAGCAGGTACATTTTGCTATTCTCATTAACTGAGCTTATGTAAATGAACCGATTAATCAATACCTTACCTGTTTCATTTACCTGACCCTCCCAAACCCCATGGACACATCCAAGTATAAGTAATCCTGCTTTAATTTAAAATAAATAGGAAAAAAATAGGAGGAAAAAATGTTACAGCATTAAAGTACATGAGGCTGAGCTTTAATCCTGAGATTTTCTCAGCGTGTGCACCTGCTTCTGAAGATAATGTGAGATAGGGGTACTCCCTGACTCTCTCATGAGCAAACCTTTAATTTTGAGGCACTGTGTGTGCATTATTTTTAATAGCTAACTTACTCCCTTGGTGCTCCCTTTGATGATGGCTCTACACCCTCTGCCCCTTCTGCCTTCCCAGCACTAAGTAAGCATCAGGGAGCAGCCCTCATTAATACAAGATTTGCAGAAGTCAAACTTGTACTGAGCTTATGATGAGATGAATCTGAACCACTCCCTCAAGACGTAACTGCTCCTCCCCTCAAATTCAAGTCAGAATAGCTTCTAAGTTTAATTGCTTACCTCAGTAAGAAAGGAGGGTTGCAGATTACATAAAGGCCTTTGCCTGTGTTTGTTTGTGAGTGAAGTCAGTGGTGAGGAATTAATAGGTATTTCATTTAAAGGAGTTAAAGCCCACCAAGCCACACTGAGCTATCACTTTAGCATGCAGCTATGGACAAAACACTGCCTTCTGCTAATACATACTGTGTTTTATTGATAGAGGACCTACTCATAAAGGTTCTGGTTTTTAATGCTGTCGTTTAAAATCATTATTATGGGGTAATTGTCCTAAAGTCCTAATCCTTTCTCATTTATATGGGCCCTGTTACTAATCACAGAGAAATTTTCACGATGACATTATCCTAGTGTGAACCTAAATAGGTCATTCTCTGTTTCCATGGTTGTCTTTTAAATAGTGGCAAGCTAAATGCTGGTTCCAGCTCACATAAAAATGGCTTTTATGTTATGAGATAATACTCTGTTATTGAACCAGAAATACATATTAACAGCCAATGAATTCTAAAAAAGTAATGCTAGGGGGAAAAGAACAGAGTTACCAAAGAAGATGCCATATAGAAAGACTAAAAATTCTGTATGCCACTTCAAAAGACACAAATTCACACACAAAAAAAAAAATCCAAAGAAAAACCTCCAGTATTCACTACCCATGGGAAAGTTATATGGAGAATGAAGTTGTTTTAAGAATGATCCAGATGCAATGAAGTCAGAAACTCAGGAAGTAGTACACCTCCGATCATACCTTTGATATTGTTTTCCTCGTTTTATTCCGTTCATAAATTATCCATGACTAATATGTGATTTTTTTCTCATTTGTACAAACTTCCTTTGAAATAATTTTCAGTCAATGGCTTCCAGTCTGCACATGCAGTTTATTCATAAGAAGCTGCTTTTGATAGTTTCCAATTTATTTTGGCTGTGTACAAACACATGCACACAGGTATTTCAATGCCAGCTCACGTGATCAGCTAACAATTGCAGAGATCATAGCGTGCATTTGTTTTCAGAAAGAGCGCAGAAATTTCCCAGAGTTGGCATGTTACAGAGTCAGTATTTCCAGAAGACAGGATTTTCCACGGGGTAGTGTTGCACAGGTAACACAGGAAATCCAGAGTCCTGATGATGTGGGTTAATGAGTCTGATGGACCACCTTAAGATTCATGCTAAGGGGACACATGTTCTGCTGCAAACGTGTACTTTCACGTGGAAACTTTCTTGAGGAGAACAAACCAAAGGGAACCATTATCCAAAGGGGAATTGGTAAAACCTGGCCAAAGCAGTTCCTTTTCAAAGTGAAGCATGTGCTCTGCAGTGTTCGCCACACCCTGACAAAGAACATCAGGTTGAGAAACTCGAGTGAGTTCAGCTTTGTTTCCAAAATAATACTCTTTCCCTTTAATCAGAGGGATGTTAAACAGGCTGAGTTCTGCAAACTCAGCCTAGAAACATTCTCATTACATGCAACACAGAGATGAATCGCTACCACTGCAGATTTTAGTTCTCGTAAGAATCACTTTGCCAGACTGCAGCTAGAACTGCAGGGTTTGTGTTTCTTTCCCTGGGTGGTATGAAGGATAACAGAGCAAAATATTAGTCTGCTACATTTTCTTTCACTCCTCGCTGGTTCTTGTGAATTAAAGCTACCCTTCCTCAATTGCACAATTCACTGCACCGTGAAAATGATCAGTCAGCAAGAACCTCTAGATAATTGTTGGTGTCTTTGAGCTGGCAGTAAATATTTGTTTTTCTTTCCAATGCTAGTTGTGTATTTAGCTTCAAGCCAAGAGGAAAATTTAGAGAATTATGTTCTTATTGATTATACAAGGAGCAGTACTTCTGAACTCTCTGGGGTTGCTTTCAGAAAATGTCACCTAAGGAGAGACTCAGCAGTTCATGTGGTGTGGGAGTACCAGATTAAGTAAAACATGAGAATGTTATTGTGAATGTTTTCCCATGTTTTGAAACACATACACTAGGAACATAGACACTTGTATTTGTCATGGGGGAAGTAGAGGTCACACACTGTTTTCAAGACACAGCAGCTCTTTTTGTGAAGGCACCATTTGGAGCATGAAAGATGGAAGGCTAAGGAAATACTAGGTTTGGTGGTTCAAAGTTTTGGCTCAACTTACTGCTGAGCAAGAAAGTTTGTTTCTTTATGTGTGAAGTGTTTACACTTTCATAAACTGTAAAATGTGTGAGGGAGTAAAGTCAGGAACGCAGGAAACTGGAGATGTTCTTAGTCCTGGGTGTCTAATTAAGTCCATCAGCTTCCCTATGCTGCAGCCAGATACAGGATAATCAGAATGTGTTTATATGGTGCAAGACAAGAGGTAGTCATGCTGCCTCCAAACTGAGATAGCTGTAATAGCAGAGTAATACATCTGTTATTATTGAATTCTGTCTCAGCTAATTATGTTGCTCATAAGATATCATGAGCTCTGTCCTGGCATGGATGGGCTCTTTCTGGTCTCTAAAGTAGCTCAGGTGTCTTCTGACACAGCAGGGAGTTATAGAAGTCAGGTGCTTATTTTCATTTTCCAGTGGTCACATATTACTGTATTCACTTTGGATAGCCCAGACTCTCACAAATCATTGCTGATTGACTTACAAAACACTGTTATCAGAAGCACTGTCCTTGCTCTGCTTGAGACAGGTTTGAAAACATGGGTTCCTCTTGCCTGTTTGGAGTAGCAAGGTCTTGTTTAAGACAAAATTGCTCAGCTAATTGCCAGTTAGAAGGAGTTTTGAAGAGCGGGCAGTGTGTAGCTGCCCACAAACTCTTTCATAGTGTCCGCTGGTGTTCTTTCAGCTGATGCAGGAACTGGAAAAGGGAGAAATGGGACTGGCACCAAAGTGTTACAGGATCCTGCTGGTATTCAAGGACACTTCTGTATAAACACACATTTGTTTCCTCACAAGCACATTTTAACTCGTAAACAACCAAAACATCACCGCCATTTTCGGGACTGAGAAAACAGATCTCAAAAATTGCTGAATATTTTCACAGACTCAGTTTGATATCCTGTAACCTGCTGCTGCCTCTGTTTCAGTTTTTGATTTGGTGACAGGTGGACTGGGCCCTATCAGCTTTTAACTGCCCTCTCTTTACAGCCAAGAGTACTTTGAGCTGGTGTTGCACCTGTGAAGATTCTTTGGCCTGGAGTTCACATTTTTAAGAAAAAGCTTTGCAGATAGAACAATTTATTTATATTTTTTAGTCAATGTTAAGGAAAAAAACCCCAACAACATTGGAAGATAAGAAAATATTTGGGTCCAAATTAGCCACTTGCTTGTCAGTGTTTTTTGACCTCTGGCATTTTTAAGGAATTTTAAGTCTTAGTTGTATTGGTAAAGAACTAAACTACTCCAGTACTCCTGGCTGGCAGAAGATGCAATAAAGAGTTGCAATTATTGCTGCACAAAGCCTTTGTTACCTTTTACTCTAGAAAGGTAAGGTGTTTACACACTGGTCTTAGGCTACTGATAGCTGCTGCTTTTTGTGAAGGACAGATGAACTCAGAATACTGTTCCTCAAAAAAACCCATAGAGACTCACTCTTCCATATGCCTCTACTGCCTTGGAGCTGTGTATTGTCTTTCTTCCAACATTGAGGGGCTTTTTTTCTCTTTTGTAGAACTTAGAGCCACAAAATTGGCTGTTAGGTGATTGAGCAATGCCTCCAAATGGTGTAAGCATCCTGCAACAAGCATGTCTCTTCTTGCCATATAGCCAGTGCCCAGCGGGCTGGGTGTGCGCCCAATCTGCTTCCATACAGTCACAGCATTTGGAACACTGCTTCAGGAAAAACACCTGGGTGAGCCTGGCAGAGGAGGGAGGTGCTGGCATGGGCAAGGTGCCACTGCACATGGCTGCAGCCACCAGGCACAGCCACCTGAGCGCCCAGCCCAGGCGCTGCTCCCACCCCAGGGCTTGGTGCTCTACCATCAGCTGCTCTTGCGAAGCAAGGCTGAGCTCTGGCAGATGCTCTGGCAGAGGGTGAGCTGGAACCCCCAGGATTCCTGGTGTGTCAGAACTTTCTGGGCAAGCAGCTGGGCTCTGAGTCTGCTCTGGGAAAGGACACCCGTTTGCCTGGGAGTCTTGTACCTAACCACAAGTTGTGCACCTAAGAAAAAACATCACCTCTAGATATTCTTGCCATTTCACCCTTTTACCATAAGTATCCAGACCTCTCGTATCCAAGAACAGTGAGGCCACCATTGCTGAGAAACTTCTCTTATGGCCAGGTGCCCCTTTTTTCCCCTGTTTTAAAGGGGTAACAGAGAGGCTGGGAATAGGAGCATCTTCAATGGGGTATATTGAGCAGTGTAAGAAATTACTCTTCTTAACTGTTTCTTCTGATACACTGCCTGAGGTGCTGTCCTCCCACCTGGGCCTCCACACTGCATACTCTGAGCCCCCTGTAGACTCCCAGAGAGAAGAGTTTGAGCTAAAACACTGGGCTAGAAAATGAGATGTAAGATCACCTTTCCTGTCCCTTTCAGTCTTCTCAGGCAGCTGCCTGTTTACTGAAAAAAGAATCCAGTTGAAAAGCCCTATAAGCACACAGGAACTTTGTGGAATAAGAAAGACAATGGGCATGGCATAAAACTGAAGATTTAGTGCAATAGCTACAATGGAGCAAGGATCATAAAGTAGGGAGCATGTTGAAAAGCAAACAAAAGAGAAACTGGTTTTGATGGACTGAGGGGTGGAAAAGGATAGCTGGAAAATCCTGATCCATTTTTCTTGCCTAATTGTAGTGGTGGTGTGGGCCTTGGGGAAAGACAGATTAAACACCAAGCTGTCACTCACTGGGGACAGGACGGCTGCTTTCATGCTTACCTGGCTCTGGTCAAGGGAAAGGCAGGACACTTTGCATTTTATTACTTCCATGCTTAAAGCAAACAATTTGATAGGTTACTTACTCAGTTTCAGAGGGAACTTTTACTGAACAGCATGCACTGCATTTAAGTTGAATTGTAATCATTGTCAGGGTTGTTTGGGCTGTGATAATTTTTTGGCACTGCTGCTGCATATATTTGATTAGAAGCCAACACTTGACAAAGGCATAGTGGCTAGATGAGGAGATGAAGTCTATAGATGCCTAGCAGACTGCTTACTCAATTTAATACACAATTTAAAATGTGTCAAAGTGGGTTTTTTACCTCCAGAAGAAGAGACACTTTGATCTCTTTGAGCAGTAGTTGCTCCTCAAGACTTGAAATATTAAATAAATATTGTTTTTCCAGTTGTTATGCCAACACAATATGCTTTGCTCAAACACGTTATAACATAAATTTTTACAATTTGAAAATGAAAGAATTGATATCCTGAACAAGCTTTTGAATTGAAGCAGTTCTAAATTTGGGCCAAAATCAGAGATCCAATTTCTCTACAAAACACATTCCAAATCCTTATCTCCATTTAGGACACAGAGCTAAACTAAGGCTGAAAGGCAGAAATCACTGATTTTTGACATTTATAAGCTATTTCCACACCTTTAAGTTTGCCAGATTGGTAGTGCTTTTATAAACACTTTGTTTCAAAGGAAGATTTTTATTAGTTTCAGGAACAGTTTAATTCTCCTTGTCTGTGCAAAACGAAGCTGGTTTTATGGCATCTGCTGAGGTAACATTTTGCTATTGAAGGACAGGGTCCATTCTTAAATTTTTAAAGCCATTTTTATCTTAATTCTTAATTGTTAAAACTAAAGAGTAAGCTTGCACCCAAGCCCCCATTGCACTCTGTGTGAGAAGACAAAGCTGGAATTTTTATGCATTCTGCACTTAGTGCACGATTTCTTGTGGAACCGAAATGTTCACCTATAAGGGAAGAGAAAGCTCCCATGCTTTCTTTCTTGGGAGATGATCCTCTTTTCACAGGCTTTAAAATTAACCTTTAATTACTAACCAGAGAAAACCAGCTTTTGTTTGGTTTGGGGTTATTTTTGTTTTGGTTTTTTTGTTTGTTTTTTTGTTTTGGTTTTTTTTGTTTTTGTTTTTGTTTTTGTTCCTTTCTAATGTATCTTCCTTCTGATTTCAGCTTGGGGAAGAGCTGCTGCTGCCACCTACCTGGTTGGCTTTCTACTTCTAGTCATCTGTTTTGCACTGGCCATCATAGCATTTGCCATTGACACACTTCGGTTCAACTTCATTCGTGGGATCGGAGGCCTGCTCTTTGTGGCTGGTAAGGCAATACATGGAGTCAAGCTTAGCTTGTGCAGATATATCCATACTAGAGCTGGTATCCCCCTCAGCTGATTCTATACCCAAGAATTATGTTAATAAATATTCTATGCCTGTGTGCACCTGAGATCTCTGTGAAAAATCAAAGTCTGTCATGGCACTGGATCGATTTTTGGATCCTCCAAAATATGGAGGGGTTTAGCTGCAGGGATTATGGAGGAAGGCAGTGGTGCTGGGTGGTAAACATTTTTTTTGTTTTCTCCTGTTTCTTCAGCTGTGTTCTCCGTCATGGGCCTGGTCATTTATCCAGTAAAGTTCTCATCTGAAATTGAAATGACAGGAATCAATATGTTCAGCTGGGCCTACGGCTTTGGCTGGACCACTGCCATTATGGAAATATGCTTGGGATTCTTCTTCTGCTGCCTTCCTAACTATGAAGATCAGATCTTGGGTAATGTCAAACCCACATATTTTTACTCTTCCCCATAAGCACCAGGAAAAATGTGTTCCTGTTCCAGAGATACCTGACAGACTAGCTACATTTTTCAGAATATTGTCATCAGATGTTAGTAGAAAAGGCTGGAAACTTTTCTAATGTGTGTAGAAAAATGGAACTGGCATCTGCAATAAAGTTATCTACTCTATTTTGGACCTTCATATCTGATGTGGGTTATTAGACAAAGCACAAATGTTAAAACCCCTTGGTTTTCCTCATTCATTCCCATGGGTAGGATTTATGTGGATTCCATTACATCTCGAATACATTCGTAATTGTAATTAAGTTCAGAAAAACTTATTAAACTGGCAATAAACAAAACAATGTGTATCATCTTCCTGAAGGAAAGCAACTCACAAAAATCCCATTTTGTATGTATCATCTTTAACCTGAAGATTTTGCACATTTTTCAAGAAGATAAATGCCTTTACCCACTGACTGCCAAAGTAGTAAAGTACTTCATAGATTTGCTTCTCTTTTTCATTCACTCACATAAGCCATAAGGACAGAGTAAACAAGGGATTAAACTCCCTACCAGAGCCAGCATCTTGACTTTTCCTCATTCACATGTAATGTATATATTTCCAAATATTTGCAAGAGTAAGCAAGGACCACCACTAAACCCTGAAGAATCCTGGTGTGCCATTGCTGGTGTCAGTACAGAGTGGGCAGAGGAAGAGGGGATTTCAGGCCCCCTGTGCAACCTGCAGACCTGGTTTGATAAAGCTCCTGAAGTGGCTTTCTTCTTGGGTCTCTGACACTTTTTTTCTGCTGTATCAAAAGCTATGACTTTTAAATACCCTGTTATACTGGTCCAGCTTTTTTATCCAGTGTGGGAAGGTCAGGTATGATTTCCCTGCACCTCAGGAGTTGAGCTGGAGCAGTGTGAGAGTAAGTATTATAGAGTTGCTAAAAGGCCCCTTTTTTGTTCATTTGCTGTTCTTACGTATTTTAAAAGTATGAAGTGTATACTGTCATATGTAACTGTAAAATGCATTTTTAAAACCCCTTACCATACTATACTAAGCTCTCATAGAGAAAATCACATCATAAAACATCTTCCAGCATCTTATACTCCACAGTGCCTCAAGCCTCAATATACTGCAAGCACTGAAGTATACTTAAGATGCTGCTGGTTTCTGCCTTGCTAAACCTAACTTTATAACATTCCATTTATTCTCTTAAGTGAAAAAAATGGATAATATGTGATGTGGAAAAGGAGTCTCATCTACATTCTTAACTACTGAGGTTTATTAGCTTGTAACACATCTGCAATTTTGTAACTATGTGTACTATGAAAAGCCCTGCCAAGTGTTTTTTGTTTCAACAAATAAGAGGTGGAATATTTTTTAGTTAAAACTTCTTGGTAGCTAAAATTAACAAAGGCACAGGGCTTCACCTGGGTTGTTTGGAGTTTTTTGGTTGGTTTGTTGGGTTTTTTTTAGCAGTTAACTCCATTCACTTTTATGGAGTGTCTCCTAACTTTGATCAGTAAGCGTGGGAGATGGGGAGAGTATGAACAATGGGGAGAGTACATGCAACAAGGAATAGTTAGACAAGAACATGTAAATACTTAAAAAAATACTTCCTAGCTGGAAGAAAATCCAAGTGAAATACAGTTGAGAACACAGTTTGTATAAAATGACTTACAATTCTTTGTGTAATATTATCCATTCAGGAAAAAAAATTATCATAAATATTTTCATTATGCTTATTACACCTAATAAAAAATTGTATCTATGTATTGTTTCAAAAATGAGTCTTAACTTTTGTTCTCTACTGAAAGTGGGGAAGTATGGAAGCCCCCAAAGCCTCCTCAGGCACCACCTTGGAGTACCTGAGTATGCTGGTTGGAATTTGACATTCAGCATCACAACTACAGCTTGTGTTACTCTTCAGCCCTATGCTGGCTGTCTCCTGAGGCCTTGTTCACAAGCCCATGAGAATAGTGGACACTTATGGACCACTCTGTTTGCTTGTGGGCTTATGGTGTTGAGTACCTACAGACATGATTCTGTGCCATGATGTGCTACAGCTCGTTTTGGCACGGCCGGTAACGCACTCGTGTTCCCTGAGCAGGAAACCAGCACGGTCCTGCTCAGTGTGTTTACTCCAACAGATGTGGCAATCCCCTGAGGAAGCTAAAGGAAACTTAAGCAACCACTGTTTGTATTTACAGTTTCTTTTGCATTAGCTGGACACTGACAAAGCACCCCGAGGTGGGGAAAGGTGCACAAAACAAGGTTTAGGAGTGTGACTCCAACCTTGATGAGACAGCAGAACATAATTAAAAAGCAAAGAAAATCTCCAGTGATCGTCCCCCTTCCTCTCTCCTCTCTCTTGCTGATCTCAGCAGCTTCACCACCTCCTCTCTTCCCTTCTTCTCCTCCTCCTCCTCCCTTAAGGTGCCCCAGCAGTGACAGGGCTGATGACTCTGCAGGGCACAGCCCCAGTCCCCATTCCCCACTGCCACTTTTCCCTTCCTGGGAGAGAGGAGGAATGAAGCAACTTGCTGACCCCAGCACAGCATTAGGGACTGTAGCCTGGCTCCCTGCCCCCAGCCCTCACTGGAAAGGCTTTCCCTTAAAGAACAAGGTGGGCGAGTGTGTATCCAACAAGCAGAAGTATCACAGGCACTAGTGCTCAAGTGAAATCCTGCCTTCAGGGTAGTTTGCTTCCAGTCATGCCAGGCCAGTTCAACACAGATTCCTAGAAAAACACATCCAAAACCCTGCATCAGAAAAACAGTGAGAAGAAGGACAAAACTGTTTTACAGATGCCAGTGTTGTTTCCTGTGACTGCTGTAACAGGGGGACATGGCAAAAACAGCATGCAAAATATGCATTCTGATAGAAAAGGAAGCTGAATCCAGGAGCCAAGGGTGTCGTCAATTTATTAGATTATTAACTATCAACTGCTAGGTTATGAACTGAATTGTTAAATTAGTCTACAATTTAAGGTCAAGTACAGCATTAACTAACAAAGTTGTTCGATTAATTTGAGCTAAGTCACAATCAGAAAGCTTGGATTTTCAAGCGAAGGAGAAATTAGACGAAGAGAAGACATCTCCTTAGTTCATCTCTGTTAGCCAGGGTTCTTGCTCCAAGTCTTGTCTATAAGAGGAAAGGGCATTTAAACAATAAGAGCAGCACAGTAAAAGACTCAAAGTGTCATTGTATCCAATGGCAATGCTAAAGAAATAGCAGGGAAGACCAGATGTCTGAAGCTTTTGGGAACATTAGGTCTGCTACAACAACGGAAATAAAGATGACTGCTAAAGGCATTGCTACTGTTCCTGTCAAATTAAAAATTAGGGCAACATCCTCCAACAAACATGTTTTATCTAATTCAACTTTATTACTGAAAACCAATGGAGAAATTGTGCTGAAAACAAATGAAATGTCAAGCAGCCCTACAGAGCTACAAACTGAAAAGAAATAAAGAAAATCTCCTGCTCATAAGTTAATATGTTCAATTTAATTTCTGATGTTTCTGCCAGAGCTTGAACATCTTGGTCTTTTCAATTTTCTCCGCATATCTCCATATTTCACTTTACATTTCTCAGGTACCTGCCATTTGGTCTTGAAACACCTCCTGCTTAATCAATAATTCAAATGCAATCTAGTTCACAATTGTATTTGTTGTGCATATTTTGTTGTATGAACGAATGACAAGACTTAAGTTTTGACCCCATTGACATCACTTACAAAACATTTGTTTATTTTTTTGAGTGTAGCATTTCATTCTTGAAGTGAAAACCCTTTATTTTATATGTGTTAAGATTCAATAATACCTCTAATGGATGCTCCCTTCAGCAGCTGTTTACTTCTGGAATAGAGCACTGGTATGGACAAGGTAAGAAAGACCTGACATATCATTTCCAAAATAAAGGACAATTCAATGTGTGTAAGATTAGCAGAATCTGGGTCATAATTAAATAACTTTTTGTTAGATGCACAACATGGTTGCATGAAAAAGAGTCGTCCTTCCTTTTGAGGCATTTCAGTTGTGTGACAGTTATTACTCCTTATAATTCAATCTCTTGGAACACTTCCTTGCACATTTCTATATTCAGTGGCTTTCTCTGTGTTCTGAAGATAAATAGATTCAAGAGAATAATGAAACGAACAAGCTCCTGATAAGGGAAAAAGGTATTGGCCCATTTGCGCGCTGTTAGAAAGGAGGAATCAAACCATCTTGCTAGGACAGTGATCTGAACAAATAGTTCCTTCTGGATCATATTGGAAATTCCAGGCTGAGAATTAAAAGACTGATAATAATGGGGAAAGAGAGATTAAACCAGTTGGGTCTTCCTTTATCTTGTTCCACACTGTCAAAATATTGCTTTTGCCAGAAATTTTGCTTTCAAGAAAAAATTGTCACTTTGGTGCAGCTCCATAGGAATGTCTGGGCCCCAATTTTATCTGCAAAATGCTTCAGTGCTAAGTGCCAAAATCCAAACAAGCACCTGAATAACCTTAAGGCTGCAGATGATTCTGATGGGGCCATCAGAGCTGTTTTCATAGGTTGTTCCTTAAATGACTTGATGTATTAGGTCTCATATGCCCATCTGCACACAGTGGTTAGTTCCACAGATTTCCTGCATGTGAAGTGATGCAGTAATTCTTTTTTTTCAATTTTGCTTTTCATTTTTCATGATCAAAGTGAAAATGTGGATGTATCATAGGATTTTGCATGGTGTTGGCTGGGTGTGAGGAAAATTTACAGGAACAACTTTCAAAATAGTTTTCCTGTTTAAGATAAATGTGGTTAGATTGGATCAAACTGTCCTCTCTTGGGCAGCTTTTATGATACTTCCTTTTACTTGTGCCCTAGTTTGTCCAAGCCATCTGGTTTTTTGTAAAAACTGTTTTGTGAAAACTCACGCTAGTATCATACTGAAAAGAAATTATATTAGGTATCCATGGAGAATCCATCATAAAGCACTTTAAATAGCCCTTGATTGTTCAAATGCAGATCAAACAGAGAGGAAGATGTTGTCTGTAGGATTTTTCCACAGATAGTGTAAGCCCAGAAGAAGATTCAATTAACTATTGACTGTAGACCTGGCTTACATGCCCAGCTCCCCATTTCTTACAAACTAACAGGTGCCCTAGAACTTTGCCCTCAGGGGAACATCAAACAAGTAAAATTCAAACAAGAAAAATGAAGGAAAAATATTACATAAAGTATTTATATATACGCATCCATAGTGTCACAATTTAGTCCATAGCTGACCTCAACATGAATGAGGATGGACCAAAGTTGTGTGAATCACAGTTGGGGCTCTGCTGTTATTTCCAGTTTTTCATTCTTTTATTTTCCCATATGGAATTCTTCTCACCTCACCTCTGTCAAGCCTTACTGCTTTTTTTGTATCTGTCCCAATTTTACCACACCCGGTCTTAACAAGCACACACGTGCTTGCCATGCTCATATCTGAAGAATGATATTAATTCAACTAGGCTTTTATCCCTTAACCCTCTTTCTTTTCTTCTTAAATAAGAGGGCTTGAAGTAATAAAATCCTGCTGACATTAGGAAAATTGGAAGAATGGGGATTTTCTCAGGCTGTTTTAGAATTAACCCACAAAAGAAGAAAGAAACAAGAACTGAGGTTCAAAAGAAAAACCCAGTCCAGTACAAAAAGAGTATCCCAAAATCTACTTGCAGTCTTGACAGTAAAATGGCTTGGGGTGATTAGCAGCCAAACTACCTTTATGGCTCCCTCCTTCATGTGAGTGCGTACTCCGCGTTGCCGTGCAGTTTCTCACTAGCTTCAACAAATCTTCTGGGCACTGGTTTCTGAATCCACCAGTATGCAGAGAGAGGAGCTGCCCATTGCCTCTGCCTCCTATAGCACCCAGGAAAGGGAGTTTTACGGCAGAAGCCCAAAGGACTCATTTGGCCCTTGTATGACATGGCTGGCGTCCTCATGGCAGGATGGGATGGTTGCCCACCTGAGTGGAAAGCTTCCCTCTGTTTTAACCTACAGTTCCAAACAGGTTACTAGCAAGTTGAAGCTGCCATTTTATTCATCTGAGAGGGTTTTGTGAGCAGGCAGAGGAAGGTTAGAGATTTGGAGACTCACAGTGCTTAGCCCAAGAATTTTGTAAATTAAGAATTCACTGTGTCAAGATGTACAAGCTTCCTTAAAATACTCCCGTGTATAATTCACAGAAAAAGGGAGGGAACAGACACACCTATTTATCTTCATAATTGTTAGGCCTGATGCTTTGACACCACGAAATATTCTTTGGGTTAGTAACAAGAGGATGAATACAAAGAGCTGAAACTTTATGCTTTGTCCTGAGTCACAGCCACAGGTGATGATCTCCTGAGTCACCAAGTGCTGTCTCTGGCTGTTAGAGAAAATTGCTTATTATCTTGTTCATTATCTTCTCCAACTCTGCTTTGCTGTCCATTTGTTACAGGAGGCTGATTTGAAAACAATCTGAGGGTCGGCCTCTGATTTCCATCCAACATGTATCACTAGCCAGAAGACAAGAGCACCTCTCCTTCTGGCACTGCCTCTGGCAATACCCAGGGGCAACATTGTCACCTCTGAGCGTTCCTCCTGCACAACTTCTTGTCTCAACTGCAAAAACTTGCATTTTGACTGCTCCACACCTTTCAAACCATCTTTCTCCAAGCAGCACACTGCTTTCCAAATCTGTGCTCCTGTCTCAGCTGCTGCCTAATATCCCATGACTGCCACAAGGGGTAATCACTGTCATCCCCAGTAGTGTCTTGGGCATCATTTAAGTTCCTCCTTTCTCTTGCTCAGCCTAGAGCACAATTATTCCGAGCTGGCCATGCAGCAGCCAGATGGGGAGCACTCCTCACTCTGGCCAGGGTGTGACCAGGCTGGAGGGGAGCCTTCCTTGTTCATCTCTGTGGCAGTGCATGCTTAAAGAGCACCTAGGCCAGCATTGCAAAAAAAAAAAAAAAAAAAACCAAAACCAAAACCAAAAACACAAGGTTAAAACAAACTTCTTTGGATCTCCATCTGTGCAGTAAAGACAAGTAAGGGCACAAGAACTGTTTGCTAAAGCTCTTTTTGCAGTGGTGGACTTGAAATGACATGTTCTGCCTTCACCTCCCAAGCTCCTCAGGGCATTTAGGAACCATGAGTCCTTTAAAGGTTCAAAGGAAGTGGAAAGAATTCTTCTCCTCATACACTTCCACCTCCTCCCAGTGAAGCAACTCAAAGGTTGCTCTGGAACCTCCAACAGGAATGTAACTAACACAAAAAATCAAACCAAAATAGTTCAGAGGAGGAAAGGTGGCTTCAGGCATCGTAGTGGACTATCACCTCCTATATATAATATTAGTTTACACAGAATATTGCACAGATCATATACAGTGTATGCTTCGGAAAAGGATGGTTTGTTCTAGTGTAGTAAACATTGCTACAGGTGGTGTACCAGCTTGGATTAGTATTGGAAATTAGGCTTGATATTTATGAACCTTGTGTCATCAAAATGGTTTCAGCCTGAGCTGTGTTTGTTTGTAGCTTACTGCATAAAAAACCTCAGAAGTCTGATATCAATTTTGCCTAAATGATTGATTCTTTAGGGCATTTTTGGTTTTCTTTTTATTTAGCTTACTTTCATGGACATCGTCCCAAAACAAAATACCTATTTCACCTTCCTTTTCCTGGTGTATTTTTCTCCAGATTTTAGAATAATAAATTTTCAAAATGAAAAATTTGTATTTTCTTTCAAAGCATGTAGGCATGACATTTTAGGTATTTAATTTTTATTTTCCAGTGCATGAAAATATTCATAAATGACAAATTTGAGAGTTTAAAGAGATCAGAGAAGCTGAGATCTGATTTGCTTTGTAATGAGCAATCTATTTGCCCCTGAACTGGCCTGGTTCTATTGTAAATACAGTAGCTGCTTTGCTATTAAAAACAGTAGTACGGCTTATGTAAAGCTAATGTAATCCAAAGAGATTCTTTCTTTCAAGTCACCACCCAAACAGAAAGGCTGGCTTTGAAGGTTATCAGATGAGAGATCACAGAGGACTGAGCCAAGCTACAGGGCTTGTACGAGGGCTCCTCCGCACTTACTCTCCTGGTTTTGAGAGTCCCTGCCAAGTCAAACACAAACATAAAGACTTTTTGACAGCCTGTGAAAAACATTTTGAAGGCAGAGAAATGCCAAATAACACAGTACCTCTGCCTTATGCTCCTGCCACTAAAAATGTGATCTGTGCCTTGCTACAGCTCTACAGGTGTTTTAGTTTTCTAATGTAAGGGTGCTTCATTTTATGTGTATTAATATAATGAAAATGTAGGCTGGCCTAGCAATAAAAAAAATGAATGAACTAATATGCAGGGGATGTTCAAAAGGGAGTGCTTGTGTTGCCAGTCTCACAGAACTTTATCATCATGCTTCCTTCTTCCCCCATGGCTGTGGTAAGCAGGACTATTATGCACCTCTTGCAAGCAAAAAAATATATGAATTAATATCCCTCAGAGGGCAATTCCCATCAGGCTTTGGGACTGACAAAATACTATATAGATGCAAATAGTAGGCACCTAGAACATCTACTCACATGAAATTAATCTCAGCATGGAGCAGTTGGTCTGGGCAACAGAAAGGCTCTCTTCCAGCTTTAGGGCAGCCAGTGTATTTCTACTGTCACAAGAGATTAGGAAATACACTGTGCTGTCCTAAGGAGCTGAATCGGCAAAAAACCCTGGGCTGAGACGCTGCTGATGAGACATTCAGTATCAGTTCTTGGGTAGAAAATGCCCCTCGGGCTAGGGCTGGGCTGCTCCGAACCTCCTTGGCAAGGAGACAGGAGGCACAGTCATCCAGCACTTGGTTCTGGGGAGCAGCTCCTCTGCAATCGCTTGAGGGCAGTGAGGCAGTTGGCAGAGAAGCCATCACAGCACCGAAATTAAATTTACAGGCTGCTTTCCCATGGCTGTGCTGGGACATAGCAGGGTGCTTTATAATTATGCTTTAGGAGCCTCCGCCCTCTTGCCCTAATTTCCAATTAAAGTTGTACCCTTCCCAGTAAAGATTGCAAACATCCTACAAATGGGGAGGAGGCCAGGAAGGACAATTCTGTGTAGATCGGTAGCAACCTGCAGAAATTATGCCACAACCAGCAGCTACTCAGCCTCGTCACCCGATAAATTTTCTCTTCTAGACTTACTGATGGTGTATTAAAAGCCAAAAGGAAAAATAGACAACAAGTGGAATGGAAATGTGGTGGGAACAAAAAGAGAGGGGAAATAGACGAGGCAGCAAAGCAGTGGTAAAACTGCAATGCTTCAGTCTGGATGCTAATCCTATGGTCAGCCAACTGTGACTGTCTAGAGTGAAGTGCTAGGCTAGATGTGTCAGCAAGAGATACTCTTTTACTAGTTTGTTTTCCTAACTAGTTTATTTCCTAGATGTTAGACAGTGTCTTCTCCTCTGTTTACCCATACCTCATCCTAGGTGACCCAGATACGGCACCTAGAAACCAATGTTGTTCATTAATCTTGATCTTTTGAAAGGTAGAACATAGAAACTCTACAACTAATAGCATTTTAAAATACTTCTCATTTAAGTTTTGTGGACAGTCTCCTAGTTTTTATAAACCACTGCAAGTTTTTATATATATTTTTCAAGTGCTGGCAACTTCTGATTCAGATTTAGAATGTGCAAGACCTACATTTCCATCTCCAAAAGTTTGTCAATAGAAATTTCGTGGCGGCTTTAAATGACCAGTATGCTAAATGGCACAGAGGAAATGTGTGGTTAGACTTGTGATGGAGGCTGGCAGCACCTGCTTTAACGAGGAAGAAAGGTATACGCAGATGCTATGAACCCTCTGTTTTACCACATCTGAACAGGTCTTCCTCCCGTCATGGGTTATATTACTCAGTCAGTAGGTTGCAGCTGTGAAGGAAACATCTCTTACCCAACACACAGATCTTCCTCTGACATTCTCTCCTCCTCCTCCTCCTCATTTGCCTCCTCATTTGCCCACAACTCTGCAGTGTCCATTCTTTTCATGTGGGTTTAAATTAAGGAAAGACCATAATCTCATGAGTGGCATTCAAAGCCACAACTTTGCCCATTGTAATAATAATAATAATTTAATATCTCCTATAAGATGTTAAGAGGATGTTTCTCTCTTCCCCTGTGTAATAAAGAGTTTCCTTTTAACTTTAATAGTCCTTGTTCCATCATCCGTGACTAGCAGAATATGTTATTATCAAAAATATAATTTATATAATTAGAGATTTATGGGCTTATATTGAACCCTTTACCAACCTGCTTCCGTTTCTAGACATTGCAGTTTTCTTGTTTGTTTTTGCAGCTGATAAGAGCCTGTGTGGCCACTAAAACTGAAAATGAAAAAAAAAATCATATAGAAACCTTTCCCACTGGAAAAAGCAGATCTGGACAAAATAAGACTGTAAGGCTTCATTTGCGGACTTAGGCACTTAATTATTATATTCCTTTCATTCTTGTAGAACAACAAAAGCAATGCTTAATGAGATGACATTTTTGATCTTATCAAAATAAAAGGATTTATGAAAATCACTTCAGTAAACCCTTAGTTTATAATTCTAAATAACTTTTCCTAGACATTTTTTAGATTTAGCTCAAAACAGATGGAAATATAAAGCCATTAAAACATAAATTGTAGAAAAGAAATTTCTTCATTGACCACTGTCAATAAATGTAATTTTTAGGGATCAGTTTTATGGAAGTTTTGATTCTGGTGAATAACCATGACTTAGTTATCATTAAAGAACTTCTGTACAGGGAGAAAAAAAAGTGAGTAAATGTGGAAAAGATAAATGTTTTTGCAGTTAGATGTTATAAAATGAAAAAGTGGAAGAAATGTCCATCCTGGAGGGACTGTGAATGTCCTGTCCATTTGAAGAGTACCAAAAGTTGAGCTCTGTCGGTGGGGCTGCAGCCTCTTTGTGTAGGTCAGACACTGCCTTAATGCAAAGCTGTGCTCAGCACCGTCTGCACTGCTTACACCTGGCACATCGGACTCCTTAGGTCTAGATGAGGAAAAGCCTTGGGACAAGGCTGTGGGGGACACACAGCTGGATCCAGAGACAAAGCTGAATCCGGATCCACCTCTTTCTTCGGAGCAGGAGGTGTTGCAACATGACCGACGCGGCTGCTGTTGCTGAAGATAACATGTTGTGTGTGAAGTACTGGCTTCTTCTTCAGTCCAGGGTGGCATCCATGATGTCTCCTTTGCTCCATGTGTAGTACAAGATGGATTACAAGCAAAGGGAAGACTATTAATTGTATAATTAGCAAATTATATATGTTGAAATGTTACTAATTTAGTAAGAGCTTTTATAGCAGCACAAACAAGGAGCCATTTCTCATATAAAAGACAAAGTTTTTGCTCATAGCTCTTCAGGAGTTATTAATGTTAAAGCTTTTTCAAGCTACCCTGGACTAAAAAGCAGACAGAGTAATTATCAGCTGCTCTAACTGGAAATCTTTCAGCCATCAATCAAGGAAGATGTGGGAGCAAAGGACAAATGCACATGCTCAAGGCAAGAGTCATTCCAGTTCAATGAGTTAATATTAACCTACATTTTTATCTGTTCTTGTCTGATTACACTTGAAGTCCTCTGAGAGCAGAAACTCAGTACAACTTGTCCTTCCAAAAAATTACTTTTCCTAGGTATCCTAGTGAAGAAAACCCTGAAACCACATAAAAATGGTAAAAGGGATAAAGAGTTACTACTTTTTTTTTTTTTTTTTTTTTTTTTTTAACTTTTTTCTCCCCCAGAAAACACAGAGTGACTGTGACTGGTCAGGTCAGTGAGTGAACTACAGAAGAAGCAAGTGATGCTGAGGAGGAGGCCATACTGAGAGTTTTTTTAAAGAAAAATGTGACAGTGAGGGAGCAGCTCAAGAAGAGTTTGAAATGGCAGCTAACCCTGATGTGAAATGCCAAAATTCCAAGTACCGCAAGGGTTTGCTCTTAATGTTTTTTTCAATTACATCTTATTACTGCTGTAGCTAGTGATTTATGTGGGTGCACTGTGGGGAAAGATTTTAGTGAGCTGCATGTCCAAACTGGGCTTTCAGTGTAATAGTTTTCTTCAGGAACGTCATCATCCTTCAGCAGTTTGTTGTGGTGAGGGTTTAGGAGGAAAGGGAACCTACAGGGGGTTGACCTTAGCTGTCATTTTATTGAGTGGGAACCTCAATTTTACCTACACATGGATATGAGGGATGAACAGAAAAGCATGTCTAATAACCCAGTGACTGCACGAACAGAGTGCTGGAATCCTCCACTGCCACTTACCTCCTCCAAATATGTGTTTCTACGTAAAATAGGGATAACCACCTTTTGCAGAGTTGTTAAAAGGATGCATATTTGAAAGGTACACTGAAACTGTGGATGTTTTTGAATTTAACTGAGTTCTAAAGCTGGCAAACAATTTGAGCCGGCTGTTCCTCGGGATGCCAATGCAGCCACTCCTCAAATGCAACACCCAAGGCAACAAAACCAACAACCTGATCGGAAAAGAAAGGAAGAAGCTGCTTTCCTTCCTCTTAGTCCTCTCTGTCCTCACATCCCAATTTGCTTGTCAGACACCAATAGAAGCAGATGAAACAATACTGCCTTTCATGTCCTTTCCCATGCTTTAGAGAGAGCAATTGTGACAGCTCAAAATAACTTCATTAAAAGCATATTCAAAATAGCAAGAATATTTTAAATATTTCAACTTTTCTGGCTGATTCTGAGCTGTGTGCAAGCTGTTTGGGAGTTGTATATGTTCTAGCAGAAACCAGCATCACTTTCTTTTGCAGACCTGGTTAAAAGTTCAAGCTCTTTATACTAGAGAGGTTCTACCCCTCTATGATCAGCAGCAGTGGTACAGTGCCCCAAGCACACCAGAATAACAATCTTAATGGCATTAGCACTGCTAGTGTTGTCAATCCCCTCCCAGTTTATGGCACAGCAGTGATTATCCCGGCTGTCTTGGAAGCTGTGGTGTGGCAGATGTTGGTTTGTTCTGGTAACTGAGCAACATGTTGCTGCTGCATGGGGGAATGATGAATCATGAGGGTGTTGTTCAGGCGTAGCAGGGTTTGGCTTGGGGAAAGCACTAAAAAAGGAAGCCTAACAGATCTTGTACAAATCCAAGAAAACACTAGTGTTGTCATGGTCCAGGTCAGGGACCAGCCTGTGCAATAAATTGCAGTCTATTCACAGGAAAAATCCCCTGGCTTCGCAGCCAGAGGTGCCAGGTAGCCAGGTAGTGACCAGAAAACAAATTATATTGTGTGTGTGTGGGGATGAACATAGAGAGACTAACAGGCTCCAGCCAACAGCTTTTGGCAGAACAGTGTCTTTAGTGGGTTTTAGGGCTTCTGCAAGAATTAGAAGCTTTGAATTTAGTACTAAATTGAGAAACATATGCAGGTTTAAAGAATGGATTATTTTAATCATTTTTTCTTTTAACTTTAAACAGATTTATGAGAGTTTAATATTCCATAGTAAGCATTATGCAAATATTCCTATTCCCTGCTAATAAAACAGGAAATAATGAATGGTGGGGCTGTCTCAGTTACACAGCGTGGTAAGTCTGGCAGATAAACAAGCAAACCAACCCATGAAATGCAATTTTTGCGTGATTATATAAATCTATAATTTCACTAATAGAAAGCTGTGCAAATAGCAATACATTTGGTTCGGGTTATATGTGAGCTGTGGCAAACCTCTTCAACATGGAGCCTCCAGGTGAGAAAGTAAAAGTAGCTGACTGAAAACTTGTCCTTTATAGCAGATATCAGGGGCTATATCTCAAAACACTAATTTTATTGTTCCTTTTTAAACATAAATCAACCTTGGCTGAGTTTGAGCCCAGACATTTAGAAATTCCTGTTCTAAATTGAGCTTGCTTGAACCATAAGGATTTCTGTTCACATCGGAAACTGTCTGATTCGCAAGTGTTCTAATTTGTTAGTATTAGAAAAATACTTTGCATCATAAAAATGAGATGAGAGTAGAGTTCTTGCTTTCCCAGAACCTGGTAGTGGCTGGGACAGTCTTTCAAACCTGCAGAGATGGATCTCCTTCCAATTAAATTTCTTCTTACTCCCTTCTCTTGTTGTCATTTCCTCCTGCCATAGGTTATACCTCACCAATCTGCCAGCAGAGTGACTTGTCTTAGTGCTCCTTACCTTGTTTCAAACACAATCAGTTGAAATATTTCAAACTTTTTTCCACCAAGTCTTTGATTTCCTCTGATTTGCATGAATTAGCTTTGTTGATTAACAGTGACGTGAGTTAGAAAATGCTTTTGCAATTGTGATGTTAACAGAACAGCTGTGAAAGAAAAAAGTAGCTGAGAATCACTTTTTCTGCTGTCACTGGACACAGAAGAGAACCCCTGTCATTGCACTATGAAATGCATCTCTGAAAGCTTCTCTAGCTGGGCCCTATCATGTTTTCATCAAGGTCTTTGGCAAGCCCTTCTTCAGAAGTATGTGAATGTGATTATATTTTTCAAACTACACTTAATTCTTTATCTGATTCCTTCAAAATCCCGCAGACCTCCTTTAGAAACACTTCTATAAAGTGACAATATAAATCAATTCTCTGTAGCCCACACATGCAGCTCATTCTCCATTAATGCTTTCTCTGGTTTCAAAGGACAAATCCATTGCACCCTGGGGAAAAATAAAGATACAAGAACATTTAAATGGTCAAGATATTTCCAACTGGGCACGCAAGTCATCTACAGGAGCTCAGGGTCTTCTGGCTTTGTCAGTATTCATAACAGATAACCCAAACTAACAAAGCAAAGCCAAGGCCTTTTGTCTATATTAATATTTTAAGTTCTATGTTGAGTACAACAAATCTGTATTTTGTTTTGGGACTCTATCATTCCAGGAAAAAATCTCCTTTGATGCAGAGAGCCAAAATCAAAATTGTTTTCCACAAGTCCCAAAACCACAAATGGAGTTAATTGATTGGCACTATCAGGAGGAAGGACATGACTGAGCTGAAGCAACCTTTCTACCTTTCTCCTTTCTTAAATCAGGAGTTGGAACACACTACTAAAGCCATGTTGGCAAAGATTGCATCATTGCTTCTTATGCTGTACCTGCTGGTAAACAAAGGCAGGATTGTGTCTTCCACCACCACTGTCAGCTGGGTGCATTTCATGTGAAATAAATGCGAGGAAACATGAAAATAAGGAAAGTTAGGAAGAGACCTTTGACATAGATCTGAGACAAAAATTTAGACAGGTGCAGTGCAGCCTCTTTTGACAGTCAGTAAGTTTCTAATCATCAGAGTGTGAGGAAAATCATCTCCCCTGAGGGAGTGAGCCCTGCTTGAGCAACTTTGGCATCAATATCTGAGAGAGGTTAACCAATCTATATGTCTGTCTCATTTTTTCTTAATTCATGTGTCAATGTTAGTGATCTCAGATTTCAAGGCTGTAAGGGACTCACCACTACAGTCTTGCCTCTTGCAAGACACAACAAATAATGTTATTTTTTAATGAGCAAAATATCAATACTGCCAAACTCAGCCTTTATAATGAGATCACTTTTTCAACTTTTTAAATGCTTACTCTTTTTAAGAATTAATAGAACAAAATAAACCAAAACAAAATGAAGCAAACCCTCTTTGCTTGTTCTAATCCCTGAATCATCTTAAGGTGGGAAGAAAATGCAGCTCAAACTTCACAGCTTTTTTCCATACTGCTGAGTTGGGATCAGCTTGAGACTGAGCTCTCACAGAGGTCTGGGCCTTACAATTAAAGGCTTTGCTGAGACCTCTTGACCCAGAGAAGCCCGCATAGGCCCAGGATTTCCTCTCCTGGAACAAGCTGGGGGTGACACTCTGAGGATCAGGAACTGCCGGGAAGGAGGGATGAGTCTCCATTTGTTCAGTAAGGAAGGCAGTCGTTAGCCTCCAGCAGACCTTGGGCACAGAAGGCCTGTAAAACAAAGCAAGAGCTGAAAAGATTTTGTTTCAGTGCCTTCACTGGGAAAATTTTAACAAGTCACAGACTTGTCCTCTTTGTTATCTAAAGTCATAAGGCATAAGACTAGAATAAATTTTTTCTCCAAGAGATGAAAAGGCTGAGCTCAATGGGGTGTAAAGCAAAGAACTGAAGCCTTCTTGCTTGTATCTCTAGTCTTGTATCCCTGAGAGCCAGAGACATTGCTGGATTCCAGCACAGCCATCTCTACAGTGCTCCCCACCAGCTGAGGAAGCCTACTTCAACCAGCCTGCCAGGAAGCACAGCAGTGCTAACTCCTGGGGGTTAGCATGTAAATGGCTCTGCATCTGTGGCCCCTGCAGCTCCTTGCAGGCCTCTTCCCAGTGAAAGTGAATTGCAAAATCCCCTCTGACCACATTTTATGGATGGCAGCTCAATGGCTCATTAAAATCTCCCTCTCCAGAGATGATGTGATCCTGCCTTCTGCAGCCAGAGCTCCATAATGTGACTGAAATTAATCCTGCAGCCACAGTCATGGCACAGGAGCTCTTTACTTTGGTTCTTTGTTTTACACCCCATTGAGCTCAACCAATCTTATGGATAGAATTTCCCATTCATTCTGCAAAAAATATCCCCCCAAACCCACTCAGTCCCCCCTGCCATGGATATTACAGTTAGTAGGGGACAGTGCACACAAGAAAAAGAATTCACTGCAGCATTCAGAAAGGCTACCAACACTTAGTGGCACTGCTACCACCTGCCAGTGGTACAAGCCACCTTCAGGTACAAACTTGTTATTAAACAGGCCTACAAGCCAACCTTCCGCTGCTGTAACAGACTACCAACAGACCTATTCCACTTTGTGTAGATTTTTATTTTATGGCACAAAAATAGCCAAAAACCAGGGTTTAGAAGCACTTTTCACTAGGAAGACCATCACAAGTTCAGCTCCAGCTTACCATGTTCTGGAGTTCTTTGAAGTTTATCCCAAACAAATCCAAGTAAACAGTAATTAGTTGTGCATGGGTGTGGGTCTTAATCAGAAGGCACAAAGGATTCATATTTATTAATCCTCTTGTACCAGGCAAGTTTATCTTCCTGGTAGAAAAGTTTCAGGATTTTTAAAGGCTCTCCTAAAAATATCTCACAAGACTCTCAAGGATCTTACCCTTTTGGAACTGCTCAGGAAGAGGCAGTCTGCTTTGTAGATTGAGTGCAACAGCCAGAATAGTAGCTTCTAAAGTTAACTTTGAGGTGTCAATGATCTGCTTTGGGGATTTTGCTCAGTTTTGTTTTGCTATTTTTTTACGTTTTGATTTGCTTGTTCAAACCATGAGAGTAGCTTGAGCCTTTCCAGATCTGTGGCAAGCAGGGAGGACTTTGCCCTTGTAACAGCATTTTGCAAGTAAGAAGTTAGTTATTGTGTAGGAAAAATAATAATTTGTTCTGTAAACCTGTAACAACTTTAAAATTGATTGGTGAGTCATCCCATGTGAAACTCAAGGATCACAACTTAGTTTTTGATGAGGTGGCTGGTTGATTTCTGAATTTATATGTTTCTCAGTTTTTTGACTTGGAAAGCAACCTTAGCTTTCTCTATTATTAGTGGCTACATTGACCTGTTTTTATTTCATTTCTGGAGACTTAGTTTTTGTAGTAAGGAGGCTGTAATCCCTGCCAGGGATTATCTGGCAAACTATAAGCATCTGCTCTCAGCTCGTTTCCTCAATGGACAGGGCCAGTTAGACCTTGTGGCTATAAAGGTGTGCTGGTTTTTGGAAAGAAGGGCTGTAACCATTAGTGCAGATGGTCTGATGGTCTTAGAGAGCCTTTTAAGACCCTCAGCGCCAGCATTTAAAAATTTAGTTGGAAATCTGGAAAAATTCCTAGAAGGTTCCAGTAGCCATTCATTACTGAACTGTCTTATATCCCTTTTGGCATTAAACTGAAGCAATGTTGGATCAAGAATTTGAAATAAGCGCATTGAAATAAGCATTTCACATGGATAAGGCTGAAATTCAGTCTAAGACATTTGTATGTCTCTTGTTCATTTGTTTATTTTGGAGCTGATCATAGTGTATGAGTTGACATAAGAGAAGAAAAGATTTCTTTGAAAATAAGAGAGAAAAGGTGGATTTTTAAACAGAGATTTGTAAATGTTTCCCATTCTTTTTAAAGACAATTGGGCTCCCAGTTCCCTTCAGATCCTTTGAGAAACCTGCCTCCATTGCTACAATTTTAGAACATTCCTATATAAAATTTGGGCTATCTGAATTTTAACTGTCTTCTAAGCTCTAAATATTCCATTCACCTGCTCTAACAGAAAGTTTTAACCTTATTCCATGGGCATATTCCTGAAAGGGCTTACACTGAGTTTTTAATAAGAAACGTAGAAGACTCAATGGTATGATGAGTTTGAAGTTTAGTAGTAAATTTGGTAAACAGTTCCGATTTCATTGTTCTATAAGATGGAATTAATTCCTTGTCTGTAAACAAAATCACTTCTTCCTCCATATAGGAAGGGATGAAGAAAATGTTGTAGTGACAGCATTGGCTTCTCTGCTTCCTGTGGCAGCAGATGATTTTTGTTCTGTGCCCAGGTTGCCAGTCCCATGACCTGAGGGCTTTTTGAACATGAACATGGTGATCAAGAAAGTCGAAATTTCCCAGAGGCCTAAAATCTGCAAACAGAGCTGTTGTGAGTAAAATGTCTAAATCTGGTCTCATATTGTCCACACTCAAGCACACAGCAAAACCTCAGCTGATTTGAGCCAGAAGCAGACCCTACACAGAGAGCTGTGATATCATCAATCAACTGTTTAGACAGAGAAATGTACAGAAATCGCCATATCCATATATTCTCTGACACATTTCCCATTGTAGGATTCTGCTCGAAAGTGCTAGACACTCAGATTGAAACCAAGGCTCAATTGTCAATTCTCAAGTTGTTGACAGTGAATCATTTAATGGACTGACCAAGTCCTGTCATCATGTGCCACTTGGTGGGCACGTGTCCACATGTTTAAAAGATTCACGCATTTGCAACAGGTGAGAGCATTGTTTCCCTCCTTCATGTCACATTAAAATGACACTGTTTGCACATTTAGAGCTATTGGGAGAGCTGTCTGCACTATTTTTTCAGAGGAAGAAACGTGGTTTATGTAGTTCAGTGTCACTGAGGTGAAATAACACAAGTAAAAATCATAGAATCATAGAGTGGGTTCGACATAGATCTGTTGGAGCAGGTCCAGAGGAGGGACATGAAGGTGATCAAAAGGCTGGAGCACCTCTCCTTGGAGGAAAGGCTGAGAGAGCTGGGGTTGTTCAGCCTGGAGAAGGCTCCAGGGACACCTCACTGGGGCTTTCCAGCAGTTAAAGGAAGCTTGTAAAAAAGAGGCAGAGCAACTTTTTACATGGGCAGGTAGTGCTAGGACAAGGTGTGGGGTGGTTTTAAACACTGCATCTCTCTGCCAGATGGCACTTATGCTCCCTCCTGAGGTGGAGACACTGAGGAAGAATAAAGGTAAATAAAACAGCAAAGAAAGAGATGGAAGGGATGTGCCCTTGTCTCAGAGATTAGCATGCCTTGCATGTCTTAGGGAAGACCTAAATTCTATCTTTTCTCTAAATGCTGCTTATACATTTAAGAATTGGTACATAGACCTGATTATGTGGATATGTTTGTGTTCATGGACAGCGGTGGCAATAATCCAGTTTCCTGGTTTTCCCCCTCCTCTGCCACATGAGCATCTTCATCACTGTGCCGCAGAATTGTGCTACCTCTGTAGACCAGTGGGATATGAAGTCATGAGACTCAGTGTGAGAAAAAGTGCTATGGCCATGTATTTTGTGGGTGACAGCTGAACCTCTGGCTCCCTGGGCCTTGTGACAACTCTGCCTGCTGGAACCTGTCAAAAAACAAGGCACTTATGGTATTTAGAAACCTTCAGGAATAGAGAGCAGCTGAACAGGAGTTTGCTTATCTGAACATGTGTGCTTCATTCTGATAATGCACCATTTATTACCTATGTCTTTTCAGTATCTCCATCTTTCTACCCAATATTGAAGAGAGTGAGGAGAATATTTATGAGTAAACTGCAGGCATAAGCACACTGAAAGGCTGCAAAAGCACAGACATCAGAATAAAATTACTTAACATGTCACGCTCCCTGAGTTAGGGATAGTTACCTAAGTGATTCCATTCCAACCAATGCAAGAACAACATTAATCATGTCTAACTACACAATTTCAGGTTGGCTCCTGTCCAGTTACTGAAAATCTTAACCATGTCATAACTCCATTCTGATTATCTGTTGCTTGGGGAATCAGCTTCAGGTCCCCCAGAGGCACAAGAGAAGCATGAGCAAACACTGTCAGGCACTATCTTTATTCTAAAAGCACTTTAAGAACCATGATGGAGATCTCCATCTCTGTTGGATACATCCTTTCTCCTGGAGCAGGTGTCTTCTTCAGCTACTGCCTCTGCCCTGGAGCTCGGTGCTAGCCCTCAGGCAAGGCGATGGTACCATTTCTGCCAAGTCCACAAACAAAAGCCATTGACTTGGGAAGAAGAGTCACTGCTTGCGTGCTTGCAGGAGAGGCAGTGAGCTGTTAGAGACCCATGTTTACGGCTGATTAACAAATTGTGTGGTAAGGCAGCATGGCATTAAGGAGTTAATCACAATGAGGCAGAGATTAATATCTAATTGTAGCAACTCCAGGCAGTTTGCTTCCACTGGTTTAGTGACAGAGTGACTCTGCCAACTGGAGCCATGTGAAGCCTGCTCCACCCAAGCTGGGGTGGTTTCAGACAGAAAGCACCTGTCAATCTGCCCATCCTGCCTTGCTGCATGCACAGAAAGAAGAAACCATGTACAGCTCTCCATCTCCTAAGCTCCTCTGCACTGAGGCAATTACCCATGATTATATGCTTGGTGGAAGCTGATGTCTCCTCAAATTGGTCAGGCATGCTCACAGGTTGAAGAAAAGATGAAGTGGCTCAGTGATTTGAGATTAGTTTCTGCCTCCCTTTGTTGGAGCCATATTCACAGCACACTGCCTCACCCCTGTGCAGGAGAGAGAACAAGATCAAAGGGATTCATACACAGACTTGCAATTCCACACAGAAATACTGTTTCCTCATCTCACTTTTCTGCCAGTCACACTCCACTGCCCTAACTCTGGAGTAAGGCCAGATTTGGGAAAGGAACAAGGTGGCCTGCATTTGGCACTGGGGATTAATTTTGTACCACCGCATCTCTCTGGAAAAGGATCTGCAGAAGTGTGTCCACTGTAGCAGCTCTCTTCAAAGAGAATCCAGTATCACCAATTTGTACAGGAATTTGTTTCTCA
>NW_024582091.1:43804649-43815092 GCF_017639235.1 Corvus kubaryi
ATGGCGCTCTTGGGGTGTGTAGCGGTGGGAGTGGGGGCAGGGTCGGGCGGGGAGGGGCAGGGCTGGGCCGGGCCGGGCGGGGCAAGGCACGGCCGGGCGGGGAGGGGCACGGCCGGGCGGGGAGGGGCAGGGCTGGGCCGGGCCGGGCTTCGCCAGCTGGGCCAGTGTCGGCACCAAGGCAAAGGCGGAACAGAGGCTGGCAGATGCTCTTCCGCTTGGGGCAATCGGCTCCTGAAGAACTGGTCCCAGGCTGGGCCTTTCCCCCGGCCGTAGGGGGACGGGCAGAGCTTTTCGCTTGCCTGTGTTCCGCGGCACGAGGGGCCGGGCCGGGAGGCTCCCGTGGCTGGGGCGGGAGCAGCTCCCACGGCCGCGGGACGGTGCGCGGGGGTGGAGCCGCGCTCCTTCGTGGCATCCACTGGGCTCCCCAGCGGCCGGCGGTAATCCCGGCCGCACGGCCCGCGTCTGCCTAAAAGGAGCGATTAGCAGCAGCCAGGCAACAGCTTGGAAACTGCCTTGTCCGGTTGATTGCCACCTACTACTCATATGAAACCTGGGACAGGCTCCCAGAAGTACCTTGGACTTAAAGCTAGGCCTTCCCCAGATGGGAACAGACACGTGTATTGGTAACCTCTCTCCAGGATGAGGAAGATGCCATAGTCTGGCTGCATGTGAAAAGCCCACTGCAGCTGAACCTTGTCGTCAGAGGAGCTGTGGGCTGTGACCCCTCTCGCTGCTTTGGGGTGTAGCTTTTTCAGGTGCTGAGCGCACACAGAGACCTGTGGGGTCAGTGCCCAGCCAGCTCTAAAATACTCAAAAGCTCAGTGACACTAAATAGCACAAAAATAAAAGAACTTTCAACAGGAAGGCCCTGAACCCTACTCACTGGAAATCTTGATGTGAAGATCATGCTGTATGAGTATTATGTTCTTAGTTGGATTGTAGGATGTTCTCAGCTCAGTATGATTTGTAACTGTTTATTCACTGGTTTGTTTTTTCTCGGGCATCCATTGTGCCTAAAGGTTGCATAAGCAGGTTATGCGCAACTTTATGACAACATAGTGATAATCTAGTGACCAGAAGATTTGCATAGTGCATAGAAGATTTCTGGGGCTAATGTGCTACTGGACTGTATCTTGGCATGCAGACGTGTGTTGTGTCACTGCTAGTCTGGCAGCCCTCAGTGACCAGGGGACATAGCAGCCTCCATCAGACCTTGAAACAGGCTGATTCTTGATCTTGTTGAGCCATTTTGACTCTCTGCTTTATTTCTCAGGGATTTATACTGCTTCACATTGCCACTTGTCACCTGAATCCTCTTGTTAGAAGTTAATCTTGTCTGAACGTCTTTAGTCCTGCCTTTGCTTTTACTTCTCTCATGTGGTACAGCTTTAGCTTAGGTATCCCCCACAGTTCCTCACAGTGTCCTCAATAAAGACGCACCAAAGCCATGCAACCTTGCCTTGCAAACCTAGGCCATGGCTGGCAGGCACCCAAATCCCTGGGCTGTGAGGTTATGGGTGGCAGAAACATGCCTGACCTGTGAGTGTGTGAGCTTGAAAGGGGAGCTCAGGAGGACCAGCCCATTGCAGGAATAATATTCACACTCACTTGCAATCAAAGAAAAGGCTAACAGTGAAACAAATGGCTGATGTGATACAGGAGGTTAAACCAGGGAACTGGAATGCTTCCTCTGACCCTAGATTTCTACATTCTTCTCGCAGACCTTATAATCCATATATAAAAATCCATATGCATAAATCCATATGTTCTTCTATGTTAATTACATGTGCGTGAAAGGGCTTGTCTTCATGATGTGTCTATAATCTGCTAAAAAAGGATTTGTCTCATTAGTATGCATTTCATATTAAAATGCTGATTTATTTCTGTAGACAGATTGCCACACAAGGCAAACTGCACTGGCATGAGAATACAAACATAGCTGCTAAAGGTTATTCTGCTTAATTTTATTTTTGATGCTTTACGATGTAGACTGCAGTGCATGTCCCTGGTTAAAGCAAACAGCACTAAGAGATGAGGTGGAGAGTCCTGCCTCCTTTCACGCATTGCTCTGAGGTGCTACAGCTTTGTGGGGCCCCTAAACAGCTCATCCAGCACTTAGGCAGTGGAGCACTGGGGGGGGGACGACCCATGGCTGGGCATAAGTGACCACAACGGCTTTTCCCTTTGTCTGGCTAAAATACACCCATTCCTCCTGCTGCCATTCTCTGCACGGTGCGTGGGCATGATTTGATTACTGTCAGACATTTCTGCAGTTTCTTCTGCAGCTCCTTTTTATCATTTCATGATTTGACTATTAGCTAAATAGTAAGTGTTCCCGCATGGCCTGTTTAGGATGTGTGAAGCAATTTATATGAAATAAAGCTGTTAAATACTTGTGTTCTTTTTTATTTCAGTTTTCATACATTTCTTTAAGACTCTTGAGTCAACGTTTCTCTGAACCAAAGTGGAAATGCTAAAATAGCCTAAGATTTTTTTAGAAAATAAGTAACAAAGTATTTTATTTAGGAAATGAACCTGTTTTTGTAAAAGAAAAGGATCAAAAGTACACCAGGATGCTAAGTGTTTGTGTAAATGGTTTTTATAGATATATATTCACACAAATACTGAATTAATGCAAGGAGCAATAGAACTCTTGCCATTTCAGTCAGGCATTACCCATTTGGTATTGGTGGGCATTCTGTACCCTGACCTTACCATGGCTTTTTTTTTTTTAGAAAGTCTGCCAATAGCCACAATTTGAGATGGCCAAGTGGCCAAGAGGGCCAAGACTTTCAGGGTAACTCTGTGTGAGGTACGAGGAGGAAGGAAATTTTCTGACTTGTGCCCCGTCATTCTCTTGGTCTTCTGTTAGCACTGTTCTCTTTTGAAAACTAAACCAGAAGTAGCCACTAGATGGCTGTATTTAGTAACAAAAGGCCACACATGCCGCCTTCTTCTGCTATAACCCGTATAAAAGATGCAGTATCATTTTTATAAAATCAATTAATCTTTTCATAGCAAAATTAAGGTGGACAGGCCAAAGAGGCAGGACAAACCACCCTGAAAAGTTCTTCAGAAAACCAGCTGGAGCAGGACAGCTTGGACAGCATGGGGCTTGAGCATGGAGGTCCTGAGCTGTCCCCTAGTGCTAGACCCAGCCTAATTCTAGAGGAGGCCAAGGATGACATTTCCTGCCAGGACTATGGGGAGACACCCCTGACTCAGTTTGAGATGCTGCTAGAAATCCCAGATATGGAGCACTGGTCAGTCAGTGGCTGTGCCAGCCATACTTCTGGGTGGCAGAGGCAGGGTAAGGCAAAAGTAGGACATCTCTGCCCCTTCCCACAAAGAAGTCCTTGGACGCCAAAAGAAGGCTGTGGTGGGTTAATCTTGGCTAACAGCCAAATACCCACCCAGCTGCTCACTCCCTCCTCCCTCCCCTCCTTCTCCTGTAGGACATAGGGAGAAAAAAGGGTGGGAAAGATCATGGGCCAGGATAAAGACAGGGACAGTGCTTGCCAATTGCTGTTATGGGCAAAACAGACTACTTAAGGGAAAATCAGTGTAATTAACTGCCAACTAAAATGGTGAAAACAAAAAGAACATTAAAACAACACACTTCCTCTCCCCTTCTCCAGGCTCAATTTAACTCCCTCAATCCAGACTCTTCTACCCACTCCAATTGGTTCAGACTGGCAGGGGTGGATATGATCAGTACAGAGTGGTTTCTCTCTGCTAATCCTTCCTCCTCACACTTCCTCTGTTCCACTGATTTGCCCATGAACTGCAGTTGCTGTCAGGAAAAATCTCCTCTGATGTGGGCTCTCTACAAGCTGCAGTCCTTCGGGAATATTCATGTGCATCCTTCATGGGCTGCTGTCCAGCTGCATGGGCTCCCATATGGAGCACCTCTTCCCCCTTTTTCTGACCCTCATCTTCCCTCTGCTGCTTCTCCCTTATTTTTGCCTCCTCCTCTAGAAATCATGGAAAAGAAATACCTAGTGTGTCTACTTGGTCTTGAACCTCCCGTCAATGATCAGCTGTGAAGGACCTGCCCTTGGGTGCACTCGAAAGGGCTCATGGCATTCCTACTGCCATGGGAGCAGCCTGGGCACACCTGGATTTTCTTCAGTGTCTCTGAGAGGGCGTGCAGAAATGGTACTCTGCCCTATTTGAAAATGTTGATCCATTCCATAAGGGAAATATAACACTCAGAGTAAGAAACATTGCATATTAAACATTGGCTTGTTTCTATTACGATTTAGAAATCAAATTCTTAGGTTAAAAATCTTTAAGAAAGCAAATTAAAAATCACTAAGAGGGACTGAAGAATTTCTTTCACAAAAGATTTTGAAATTTTTGAAACCCTAATACTGAACTTGTCACCAAAGAATTCTAGTTAAGTGATAAAAATTCGGCAGAAGAAATCTACGCCTGCAATTACTCTAGCTCGGATTCACACAGAAATTTCACTTTAACAAAAATCTGCAGTTTCAGTGTTACTTGTTTTTAATGAGAATTTTAAGCAGACCATCTGATTATGTCATGAGTTTCTCATTTCTTGTGAAATAGTATTTTGGCAGAACTGACATGATACTATGAATATTGCTTTGATAGCATTGCTTCTTTTTAATTATGAAGTGTTGTGTGAGGTTTTTTTCAACCACTTTGGATGTGGTTAACTTTTCTAATGCATTTTCTTCCTGACTACCTGGTTTTTAGAACTGTTATGATACTCAGGCTGATTTCACAAGCAGAATGTGGAAACCTGGCCTCACAGAAAGACAAGAGGAAAATCTGTCACTGACTTCAGTATGGCAAGTTTTTTCCATCTATGATTCCTTGACCTATCTCATTCTTGGTCAGGCAACTAAATTATTTAAGGTTTTTTTTTTTCCCTTGTAAAACACCTGTTTTATTTCTACATAGATTAGAGAAAGAAGAGTAATTTTTTTTTTAACAGGAAATCTTTAACAGTTTCTTGTACATTTAAAATGTGAGAACTGTGGATTCATCTTAAGAAAGGAGCCAAAGTTCAAACCAGTTCTGTCTGAGCCAAAGCAATGCTGCATCCCAGTTTCCCAAGCACTATGATGAGTGCCCAGTGATAGGAAATTTTTGCTTCTGTATCTGTGTCTGCTAAAATATTTTAAATAGATCCTTATTTCTTCATATAAAACAGTGGAATGTAAGCAGTCAGTACAGCACTGGCTTAATCACTGGGGTTTTCTGTAAGGATACTGTGGCACCACAAACCTTCTCTGCCCAGCAAGGCTGAGTGCCTGGGTGGGAACTCTGATGTGCACTGCCAGGGTTAAGAAGAAACAGTGGTGGAGAATGGCAGGCAGGCCAGGCAATAGCTACCGAAATAACTGACCCACAGAGAGGCACTGGTGTATCTTGTCAACCATGACAATTGTCTTCAAAATCTTGTCACAAATTCCCAGATGAAGACAACAGTGTTTTTTCTACACCTTTTCTCTGCTCCAGCAGTGAGATTGGAATTTACATTACTACCTACAATATTAAAAATAAAACTACTGAGGTCAGCTGAAAGTGTCAACAATGAGATTTATCTGAGGCTGAAGTAGTTTAATCGAAGTTTTACCTTCATCTTAGTCTTTCGGTGAAAGGAAGGCTCTTTCTCCAGGGTATATCATGTAAACTGGCAACTACAAATTTATTTACAAAACTTAATTAAAATTGTGCAAAACCCTTTCAAACATTTTTTAATAATGTCATGCCAATTTAAATCAGTATAAATTTCAAAGTATGCAAATAAAATGTAACACAAGCATACTCTAGAGACTTTTCTTATGCTAAGTGGTGATTTATTTATTAACTTTTTGTCCATTTCTGTCAATTGCCGGTAAGTGTCCCAAGTTCTGTCTGTTGTTTCTAATAACAGGAGCAAGACTCATGCAAATTTGGAGAAAACATATAGTTGCAGCCTTCTAAAATGGGGAAATGATGGATTTCTTAACAGACTGTCAAGCTAATCTTGCACCTCTGTTTAGTCAGTCCTTGATGAAACTGCCCATTGTGACGCCAAATAGAAAGTGAGTTGTGATTATGAGCCTCCTTGTAGAGCTTGTCAGCTGTGAGCCTGGTTCTGGCCATTTCCTTCTCTTACAGAAACATTGTCACATCATTCAAGAGATGAGGGTGATGTCTGTTTGCTGCACCAGCACTAGAAGATAGGCTGGGGTGTGCACATATAATATACATTTATATAGAGTATCTCAAACACCTGATCTAGTGTATGAAAATGTTATGCAGAGCAGTGTTACTAGGCATGCTATTTAAAAAACACCAACACCTGAAGCATTGACAGGTTAAATGACTTGTCTAGGTTATAAAGGAAAATTGTGGGAGACTTAAGAACTGCCACACATTCTCCCAAACCCACAAAATCATCTTATTCACAGACAGGCCTCTAAAAGGATTCATCTAAATGCTATGTTTGTTGGAAACTGAACTCCAGTGCTTAATTCCTCTCTCCATAAAATGAATACTTTGTTCACCTTTTCCTTCTTTCTCTCTATGGCTGAAGGTACTACATGTTAAATGTGCTGCAGCAGCTGTACCGTGCTTCTTGTGGGTACATACTGCTTGTTCGGCATTCCTCTAGCAGCTGTCATCAATACCCACCAGCAAATGTTTATATGAAGTTATTATTATTTCGTTAAAAATATGATACATAACCTCAAGGACGAACACTGACAAAAAAGCAAGCTGTCAGATACGTATTCAAAAGGCTCAGGACTGCTCATCTGGAACTAAGGGTGCTATGAGGTCAAGTACTTCCCCTTATTCAACCACACACAATACCCCTGGCTGCTCTGTAATTGTAGTTTTAAGCATTTGCTATCTTTGGTATCAGATTGTTCCACCAACAATCAAGGTTTGAAGTGAAGAGGAAGCTTTGTTGGAAAGCTTGTGGTGTTAACCCAGGCACTGGCTTACTTCTTGCAACCAGAATTTAAGGATGGCAGTGGAAGACTTCAAGCTGCAAGTAAAAACAGGTCAGTTCTGTATGGTGAAGGTGACACCTTCCTCAGGAAAAGGATGTCAAGTTGTAAAACTGCAGGTAGAGAGGCAGAGTGTAGCTGTGGGGTTTTCTAGGGCCTTCTTTGTGGAAGAACTGAAGTGTGTTGACAAGCAACATCTTGCCTGGCTTGTGGTGCCCCTTGGGACGGTAACAGTATTAGTGGCTCTTTGGGTCACTTCCAGTCTCAATACTGAAATTTGCATGAAATTTAAGAAGAGACTCCTCTCTGGTCTTCTCCTTTCACTGTTTTAATCAATGAATGAGGATGCTTAGGTAAATGTGCCTTCCTCTGCTGTGCTGGTAACCCAGACCTCAGAGTGATGGGTTTGAACCTGAGGACTTCCAAGTGACTCTGCTCACTGGGAAAGCTGTCACTGACTGTCTGCCTCCTTCAAGTCGACCACAGTGCAGTCCACAAATTAAGTGCTAAGGAAAGTATGGGTTGTTTTCCTGATTCATATAAAGTGTGTCGTCACTCTTTTTTTTTCTTTTAGAAAGAAACATGGGTAAAACTTCTCATGAAGCTCTGAAGACCAAGCTGTAGCCTGCAACGCTGTATCTTGCTCATTGCTGTGGTATGTGAATATTTTATTGAACTCTATAATGCATGATGGCTACTGAAGCCTGTGGTATTTTCCTCTGCTTTCAACAGACACTGGAAAGACATGGAGAACATTATTGAAGAGGGAGGAAACATTTACAAATAGTAGCAATGTTACTTCTCAAGCCAAATTAAAAAAAAAAAAAAAAGGAAAAAACATAGTTAAATGTCAGGAAGTGGTTCTTAAGGGAATAGTTCTCCCAAGGTCTTGTGCCATTTTTAGCCTTGACCATGTAAGCAGAGCACAGCAGCTCTCGAAGGACACGTGTGGGCTGCTGGCTCCACGGGGCATGTGCAAGCACGCTGCACAGTCTGAGTGAAGAGGGAGAGAGGGCACCTGCCTGCCTCTGGGGAGGGGATGCCTCAGAAAAGGTAGGTATAGAAAACGTCTCCAGAGGATTACAGACGACTAGATTGTTTCTATTGGAAGTCTAGAGAATTAGTTCTTTCATTGCCCATTAGGTAGCATTGTCCCTGCTTTTGTTATGATTAGAAATAAAACCTCATCTGCTGCAGTGCTTGTTGCTCTGGCTAGCAAGGGGCAAGGTGAAGTTGTACACTCACATCACGTTCTCTGAAACACAGACAGTGCAGCGGGACAGTGTGAGAACCAGCCCTGCCTTACCCAGCTGAGATGGAGCCCCTCCTGTCTGTCCCATGTGGGATGAGGGAATGGATGCAGCTCATCTGGCGCCAGCCGTTCCTGGGGCCTTCCTAGGCTCTTCCCAGAAGATGAGCATGCCTTTGGCCCTTTCCACTGAAAAGAACTGCGGGGGAAAGTGCAAATGGCTCAGCACAAAGCAAAAGATTGGGTGTACTCCCAAGTGCATGGTGAAAAAAAGATAGTCCTGGGTAGGCTGCTAATCACTTGGTGGAAACATTTCCTAATTATGCAACAGGCAGCCTTAAATAACCTCCTAGAACAAAAGCAAACACTTCTCTTTTGATGCCACACCTTCTTAAGGAGGGAGAGAAGCACTGAGACGAAGCAGAGAGAGGCAGCCACTGTGAAGTGCTGAGGGCTTCCCAGGGCGGCTGTGGAGCACGGGGTGGGCCAGCAAGGATTGTATGCTGGAAAGCCGTGTGTTTGGAACAGAGCTGGCTGGTGGCTGGTCACGGAGCAAAGTGCTTGTTTGCAGACGGGAAGATGAAATGCAGCGAGCAGGCAGGAAGAAGCTGTGGCAAGAAAAGGGGAGGCAAAAAAAAAAAAGGCTAAAAGAGGAGCTGGGAAGGAGAATCTGCCCACTAGGAAACTTACTTTAGCTGCCAGTGTGACAACTCTCACTGCACGACAACAGCTGTGCCGAACACTGGCACTGCCCTGAGGCCTGGGCTGGCTCAGCGTTCTGAGCACACCCAGCCTCTGCCATTGGAAGCACCAACACGGAGACATGCCAGAGCAGATGGGAGACCATGCACACAGGAAAGCTTTGGAGGTCCACCAGCCCCTGGAAGGCAGTGCAGCAGTGGGAACTGAAGGCATTGTTTGAGGACATCAGATGAGTGTGCAGGATGTGCCGCTGCAGTCAAAAGCCTGCTTCCCGTCTGACATCTTCTGGCCACAATCATGTTTGAAATGTACGAAAGTCCCTGTGACATTTTGAAAAAATATGACAATATTTTCATGTTGCTTGGAGAGATGTAGCTGGAGATAAGAGTATGTCTAAAACAACTCATCATGAACTGAAGTAAAGAATAACTGAGACTTCTGAGTGTTTCCACCTAAGGTACATAGAAGTTTGAAAAGTACCTAGATAAAGTGTCTAAGGAACTAGAACTACTTTGACATGGGAAAGGAAGAGGTTGCATGAACCATTATATACTTCCAACTTAAATTTTCAGTAGAGAGGTTTTAAGGAGGAGAGATACCATCTAAATTTTGCAGAATTTGTTTTTAGAGCATCCACCTGTGGACTTTGGACAAAAAAAAGCAAAGTGACAGAAATCAGAATAAACCACTTAGTCTAGCTGCATGATCTACTAAACCCTGTCTTGTGATGAGAAACCACATGAAATCTGTACAGATAAGCCATCACCAGTGGCTAGTTTCCCCTGTGTCTTACTGAGAAGAGGGGGGGAAGAATATGCGTAATTAATACCCAGGGGGAAAGTAGGGAACATCTGGTGAAGTAATCCTTCATTACATTCAAGGGGGTATTGATCAAATTAAATAAAATATGCTTTTGTAGCAATATTCCCCTGGAGAGAGTCCAAACAGAAGCAGCAGGGGAGCTGTGATGTGGCCTGGTGGAACAGCATCCCGCCCACCGCTTCACGCCTGGAGGCACAGAGGAGGTAGGACAGGGGGAGATCTTCTGCTGAGATGGGCCCATGCACTGCAATGCTGATGGGCATGAAGGCAGACTCATAGAGTCTGGGTGAGTATTTAAGGGCAATTTTTTTGATTAAGTTCGTCACATGGTCTTTGATTAAGCTAGAAGTAGGAGGACTAAAGTGAATATTTGAAGGCTGGAAAAAAATCACCTGCAAGAAAAGTTTCTGGGTGTGGTGTGACTTATCTTTTCCTGTTTCTCACTGTTATTCAGTGAGAAGATGGTTTTGTAATTGCAGTTATTATCTTTAGGTGATAAACTTAGTTCTGGTGACAAGATAAATAATGTTGTAAGCAAGACCTCATTTTCCTGTTACTAGTTTCTTTGGTTAAGTAACTTATGCTAGTTATCGAGGAAAGCAAGACCTCATTTTCCTGTTACTGGTTTCTTTGGTTAAATAACTTACGTTAGTGTCATAGGTTAGCAAGCATAGTCCCGGAAGGGACGTCCTTGCTAAG